>NW_013672580.1:10532-24185 GCF_000517525.1 Limulus polyphemus
TTTTACCAACGAATAGTGGGATTGACCGTCACATTATAACGCCCCCACGGCTGAAAGGGCGAGCATGTTTTGGTGGGACGGGGATTCGAACCCACGACTCTCAGATTGCGAGTCGAGCACCGTAACCACCTGGCCATGCCGGGCCTACATGTTCGTGAGATCCGAGTAGTTGAAGTTGTTGGTTTTGATATTGGTGTGGACAGTAGTGGTGATTTTGTTACTGTCTATGGTGTTTAGTATATTTTGGCTCGATATTGTGGTGTATATTATATATTTTTTGGTTGAGACAACCTTTATAATTATCTGTGTGTCTTTGTCCACAATTACAACAAAGATGACTTTCATGTTCTATTTTTACATTCTGAGCTATGATGTTCTCCATCACAGCCCACGTATCCGTAGGAGAGGTTTACAAGCTCCGCGACGTGTCTGTAACGTTTACACTTGTAACACTGCTTTACGACTACGGCGGGTGTTTTAGCTTCTTCCACTTGAAATCTCTGATATCAGAGAACAATATCATTTGATATTATATTTTGGATATCCTGAGCTTCTTGAGTGTGTACTTTTACTAGGTTTGGTTGTGTTCTTTTGATTTAATTCTTTCTAATTTTGTGAAAGAAATGTCGTTTTCTGTAGGTTTGTTTTGAATTTGTTCAATTTCAATAGCGTAATTAACACTCTTGATTACAAAGGCTTTCATGTTTAAAGGTTTTGTTCCTGGTAAGTGAAGTGTGGTGTGTCCTGGCTTGAAGGCATCTAGAGGCCATTCTTTAAAGAGACTATTTAGAGATTTTGGTTCCTGGTAAGTGGAATGTAGTGTGTCCTGGCTTGAAGGCATCTAGAGGCCATTCTTTGAAGAGACTGTTTAGGCGTTTTGGTTCCTGGTAAGAAGTGGAGTGTGGTGTGTCCTGGCTCGAAGGCATCTAGAGGCCATTCTTTGAAGAGACTGTTTAGGGATTTTGGTTTCTTGTAAGTGGAGTGTAGTGTGTCCTGGCTTGAAGGCATCTAGAGGCCATTCTTTAAAGAGACTGTTTAGGCGTTTTGGTTCCTGGTAAGTGGAGTGTGGTATGTCCTGGCTTGAAGGCATCTAGAGGCCATTCTTTGAAGAGACTGTTTAGGCGTTTTGGTTTCTGGTAAGTGGAGTGTAGTGTGTCCTGGCTTGAAGGCATCCAGAGGCCATTCTTTAAAGAGACTGCTTAGGGGTTTTGGTTCCTGGTAAGTGGAGTGTAGTGTGTCCTGACTTGAAGGCATCTAGAGGCCATTCTTCGAAGAGACTATTTAGGGGTTTTGGTTCCTGGTAAGTGGAGTATAGTGTGTCCTGGCTTGAAGGCATCTAGAGGCCATTATTTGATAAGACTGTTTAGGTCAGCTGCCTTAGAACCTCTGACTAATACGCCGCGAGCAATTGGTTGGATCTGGATTGTGATTTGGTCGTGTTGTTGTGAGCGATCTGGGAGGATCAAGTACTTCCTCCCTCCTTGAGTGTTTTTGATGTAAACTGTCAAATTCTATATCTTATATTTATCAAAATTAGCGTACATAAAAATGTACACTAGCGAACATGACTAATTTGTTTATGTTTGAATTTCACGCAAAGATACTCGAGGGATATCTGCGCTAGCCGTCTCTAATTTTGAAGTGATAGAGGGAAGGCAACTTGTCAACACCATCCACCGCCAACTCTTGGGCTTCTCTTTACCAACGAACAGTAGGATTGAAATCACGAACCTTAAACTTGACTAATTATATTTATAAATTTTGTAAAATTAGGCCCAAATTTCTTAGCGAAGAGTGGCGTATTTAGTGTAAGCCTAATTAAGGTCCTAATAACGTCTGCATTACACTTACAGACAATTATTGTTTACTTACACTGATCTAAGTATTTTCGAATAAGTTTGTTTGTTTGTTTATAATTAAGCACAAAGCAACACAATGGGCTATCTGTCTTCTGCCCACCACGGTTATCGAAACCCGGATTCTAACGTTGTAAGTCCGCAGACATATCGCTGTGCCACTGGGGGGCTATCGAATAAGTACTGTCATGTCTTATGTATGTGTGTAGTCCTTCTATTCATATAAACAAGAAAAAATTATTCGTTTAATCCCAAAAGTGAAACTTAACTCCAGTGTAATTTCGTTACGCGTAGATATATATATAGAAATAATGGAGAGAAAGTTTGTTTGTAATTAAGCACAAAGCAACACAATGGGCTATCTGTGCTCTGCCCACCACGAGTATCGAAACCCGGTTTAGAGCGTTCAAAGTCCGCAGATGAACCGCTATGCCACTGGGGGGCTGGAGAGAAAGACACCGACGCTTAAACCAACCACTAAAATATACGAAAACAGTCTGTTTCGTGGCCACGTGTGTTTATTTCCAACCTAAATTATATAGGTAAATCATGGTACAAGTGGTAATCTTGTGGCTTGTAGGTCTAGGCTTAGATCGGAAGTAAGAGTAGTTAACATCAAATTTATCTCGGAACACGTTACTCGAGCCGCCATATTGGTGCGGTCAACCAGAGGCAAACAAATGACACGATTTTTGGAGCCTAAAACTTAATGATATTTATTTGCTAATAATATTGATTGTACCACGAATTTGTGATGGAAATAAATACGTATTATTGTGAATCACGCTGTTTTCGTTTATTTTAAACGTGTTAAGACAATTGCCAGATTGACTAACAAAGCGAACTAATGATTTTGGGGCACCATCAAACATCGGTACGAAACTGTTAAGGTGTGTCGCATCTAGTGTTTTATGATATACATGAACCGCTTTGCAGCTATCACTTTAGAGAATTTTATTTTATAATAATGGGGGTTAGATACAGTAAATGCAAAAAAAAAAGTTCGAAATAATGATGCCATTTAAAAGAAGCATGTTTTTGAATTGTTATCACGGTTAGTAGTACGTGCAATCAAGCAACTATAATTGTTACTTAATCACTATTTATTTTATTATTTACTAGATGCTAATTACTCACTAGTGATTATTATACGTTGCAGCTGCTAACCTACTACCGTCTTCAACAGTCCTGAGGATAACTATTTTTTTAGTGGCAGTGGCCAAGATTCGATCCTGGGTCTTCTTGATAAAAAGGTTAATGTGCTATCCACTCGATTTGGGTTTACTTTACTAGGGTATTAATAATTTAAGAGGCCCGGCATGTAGCCCAAGAGTTGGCGGTGGGTAGTGATGATTACCTGCCTTCCCTCTAGTCTTACACTGCTAAACTAAGAATGTCTAGCGCAGATAGCCCTCGTGTAGCTTTGCGCGAAATTCACAACAGACAAACAAATACTTATTTTATTCACTATTATTATACTCCTCAGTGGTTTAGCGATACGTCCGTGTGCATACAACACTAAACATACCTGTGTTGGACAGAGCACAGATAGCTCATTGTGTAGCTTTGTGGTTAACAACTAACGACTATTATTAAAAATAATTATTAAAATTTTGTTTTATATATATTTACATATATCATTGTTGTTCGAATATGATTATCATATTTGAGAAAAACAAAACGAAGTCTCGCCTACTGGTTGTTTTTTATCAGGGGGTGGCAGTAAGAAGGGAGGGCTTGCCGGGGCTGAAGCTACCCCAAAATGTGCCAGAGCCTCCCTTGTATCCTCCGCACCCAAAGAACAATGCTTACTGTCAAAGCTGGTTCACTTCCTAAATGCTACAGTATGTGTTCTCACAACCCCCTCAACGGAAAAAGACTGGCACTGCCCATGGTTTTAATAAAAGCTAACTTTGAAACGTACAGTAGATTTTTTTTTTCATAAATCTTCCTTATTGTTTTTATAATAACTCTGTCGTTTACCACGTGATCAGCACGAAAATTTGCAAAAGTGCACTACATATTTGTGACGTTAGGTGGCAGCACATGATCATATATTATGCTTCTTTTTTTTTTCCTTGAAACATTTGGATGTAAGGTCCTTTCGAATGATCCACCAATTTCCAATTAGGAGGACATGTCATAAAACATTTCATTGACTCTCCCAAGTGTGTGTGGTGCAATGTCGCCTGGGTTTGTGCAATTCGTTTGTCATGTGATAATAGTTATTGGAAATATAAAATATATTTTAAAGAAATCAATCCGTATAGGTGAACACATCATTACTGGTATTAACGACATAGATGACTACATTAGTTTGAATGGAGAATCTTTGATTTAGCTAGTCTTTCAGGCTTGTATATATTTGTTTTGCCTTTTTCAGATATCTCAAGAATTTGACAATTAAATTCAACATGAAGTTGGTGAAGTGGATGGAGTTGCACTTCGGGTTTTCACGTCGCAGGATCAAGAAAGGGAAGTCACAGGATCCAACAGTCAAGGGCCAGGAATACACTACACGTTTAACTCTAGTAAATGAGATCCCTTCAGAATTTCGTGGTTCGGAGAACATTTGTTCTTGCACATTTTCCTCCAGAGGTTGTCTGACGCCTCAACTTCCAGTTAAGCAAGATAAGAAACCCCTGAACATCCGCACCAGCTTTCTAGACCTAGCAGTCTTGCCGGACACCAATTCTCCACGTCATAGGTCCAGAATCCGGACAAATCCCTGGTTGCCGTCTCGCGGATCCGGCTCTAGTTCTGTGAGTAGTGGTTCTAGATCGTCGAGCACATCGGGGAGCTCAGAAAAATATTGTGATCCCGGGACAAAACCTTCTGGACCATGGTCATCGCTTTCTTCTCTTCCGAGTGGTCGAGATTTTAGTCCTTTACCTGCTATTCGTAAAGTTAGACTTTTAAAATGTAATATATCCGATGGGAACAGGCCACCATACTCTCCTGCTTTTAGGCCTGAAAAACATCCAAGTCTGCAACCGAAGGCTGTACCTGCAATGTTAGGGTCCACGGTTAACTCTAATTACAGTCTAGAAAATAAGTCGAACATGAGGCACACATTCGAGACTACAACTTCTGATACACCAGAAGGCTTCTGTGAAAAACAATGTTTTTTTTACCCAAACCTGGACATCGACGAAGCTTTTTCGGAAGATTACCAGATGTCTGAGGACGGCGACCCTGCTCTCAGACTGAGCCCCACCGTATCGTCCAGTCCACAACTAGACAGTGCCTGTGGCAGCTACAGTACTTCGCCATTTTCAGAATCTGCACATGATCAGTTAGAAGAGTCTGATTTCGGAGAATCCCTGGGCGAAAAGATGGAATGGCTACAAACTCAACGTCAGCGTATGTCAGTAAAAATGACAGTAGCCCGTCAGGATGACCAGCAAAGGCAGGAAGAAGTCGTACGTCTTCAACAAGAGCTTCTGGATTACCGAAGACTTCTGCTTCTACGAACTCTCCAAGGACTACGATGTCGTCTGGAACAACAGCGATGTCGTCTTCAGCGTGCTTACAGCGCCACTATTAAGATGAAGATGCATTTTACTGAAAAGATTTAATCCCATTCCCAGCTTAAAACACATAGATCGCCGAGTTCACTAGCTATGATAAATGGGTTTAATTAAGTTTTCAGTTTAGATAGAAACGCAGACTGTTTTCAGTCCTGATACTTGTTTTGTAATTCCAATGAAATCCGCTTTTGGATAGCTAGTTTTATCATCGTTATCCTTCCTCTAGTTAACTTTAGTCCTGGTTTAAAATAGTTTATTTTAATAGTTGTAGTTTCAACCAGTTCCAAAGACTCAATTGAGAAATAGTTATTGTTATTATAGGCATATAACATTCTGCCTTACACGTATGACAAATGATTTATTTAATCTGCAGTTCTCATCAGATATTTTTAGATAGAAGGCAATTTTGCCCGGTCTCTTCCTTCTCAGTGCCCGGCATGGCCAGGTTGGTTAGGGCGCTCGACTCGCAATCTGCGGGTCGCGGGTTCGAATCCGCCGTCCCACCAAACATGCTTGCCCTTTCAGCCGTGGGGGCGTTATAATGTGGCGGTCAATCCCACTATTCGTTGATAAAATAGTAGCCCAAGAGTTGGCGGTGGGTGGTGATGACTAAATGCTTTCCTTCTAGTCTTACACGGCTAAATTAGGGACGGCTAGTGCAGATAGCCCTCGTGTAGCTCGATCCCTCTGTTCGATTACAGTAGCCCAAGAGTTGGCTATCTGCTGTCCCTAATGTAGAAGTGATAGACTAGAAGGAAAGCATTTAGTCATCACCACCCACCGTCACTTGAATAGCTTTGAACAAAACTCAAGAAACAAACAAATCTCATTGAAGCTGTTAAGATTAGATTCGATTTCCTTCATTACTTTATAATTCATCTTTATCTCCGATTCTTTGAGTAAACCAAAACATTATCTTGTTGTAATTAAATGACTAACAGAGACAAACCTTATCAGTGTTGCTGTTAAAGTGAGATTGTGTTATTAATTAGTTTGACTCCAAACACACACACACACACACCAGTTGCTCTGCGACACGTCTACGTGCTTACAACGCTAAAAACCGGGTTTCGATACCCACGACGGGCACAGCACGAATGCCCCATTGTATAGCTTTATGCTTAACAACAAACAAACAAACAGACTCGAAACAATTTCGCTTTTTTTTCTTCTGGTACATTGAATATTATCTATTATCCACATAAGGTTTGTTTTAAATTTATCAATCTTTTAGCCTCAATTTAACTTCAGTAGTATAACACAAGTATTGGTAGGAACGGTTTATTATTATGCACTATGCGCCGTGGGTAGCCTTTACTGGTTAGCATGCCGGATATCATATCAGGCAGGCCTATGTTCAAGCTCGCGATATACCACTGATCACGTTCCACACTTTTAGGCCTACGTTCAAGCTCGCCATATACCACTGATCACGTTCCACACTTTTAGGTCTACGTTCAAGCTCGCCATATACCACTGATCACGTTCCACACTTTTAGGTCTACGTTCAAGCTCGCTATATACCACTGATCACGTTCCACATTTTTAGGTCTACGTTCAAGCTCGCGATATACCACTGATCACGTTCCACACTTTTAGGCCTATGTTCAAGCTCGCGATATACCACTGATCACGTTCCAAACTTTTAGGCCTATGTTCAAGCTCGCGATATACCACTGATCACGTTCCACACTTTTAGGCCTATGTTCAAGCTCGCGATATACCACTGATCACGTTCCAAACTTTTAGGCCTATGTTCAAGCTCGCGATATACCACTGATCACATTCCACAATTTTAACTGTGGGTGTGTTATAACTGTGACAGTTAATCTTACTATTCGGTTATGAGTAGCCATGCAGGCGGTGGGTGCAACTGATTGGTTGCCTTCCACCTGGTCAGCAGTTTTCTAAGTTAAAGACGGCTATGCCTCGACCTTTGGGTATCTGACCTGTTAGTTAATACATCGTTGCGGGTGCCGTTCTGCTTATAAATGTCAGTCACCCAAGAGGTACTTACAATCAGATAATATAGTTTTCCTTAATGCAACTTTCCTTCAAGGTCCTTTCCAATATTAAGCACCTGAATGTCTTATTACTTACATACAAACCTGAAAATGTCAAATACCTAAAGCTTTATGTTTTCAATGACCGGTATAAGCTCTCTTTTCAAATTCCCAAGTTTTAGCCGTAATTCATCTTTATCCCTAGAAAAACAACCTTAGATAGGGGCATTTTAGGATAAAGCAGCTAAAGTGGTAAATGCTGTATATAAGAGCTTTGTAGCAATATGCAAAAACTGCTTAACGCGGAACACAGAAACAGTAAGGAAATATGTACTTTTCAAATCCGTAACGTTGTTTGTTTGTTTGTTTTGAATTTCGCGCAAAGCTACACGAGGCCTATCTGCGCTAGCCGTCCCTAATTTAGCAGTGTAAGACTAGAGGGAAGGCAGCTAGTCATCACCACCCACCGCCAACTCTTGGGCTACTCTTTTGCCAACGAATAGTGGGATTGACCGTCACATTATAACGCCCCCACGTCTGAAAGGGCGAGCATGTTTGGTGGGACGGCGGATTCGAACCCGCGACCCTCAGATTGCGAGTCGAGAACCCTAACCACCTGGCCATGCCGGGCCCCGTAACGTTGTAAATCATAAAGTAAAAGTTCTGAGTTACAATTGTTAGGGTTTATTTGTTTTTGAATTTCGCGGAAAGCTACTCGAAGGTTCTCTGCTTAATTTTGAAGTGATAGATTAAAAGGAAGGCAGCTAGTCAACACCACCTATTCCCAACTCTTGGGCTACTCTTTTATCAAAGAAATGTGGTATTGACTGCCACATTATAACGCTCCCACGGCTGAAAGAGCGCGCGTGTTCGGTGACGGGATTCAAACTCGTGTTTCGCAGATTGAGAGTCGAGCACCCTAACCACCAAGCCATGCCAGGTAATTGTTAAGGAAACAACGCTAACGGTGTATCTGGTATAGATTTAGTATTTCAGGCTTAAAAAATCTAGGGCACGGGTTAGCCCTGTGGTAGAGCTATTGATTTCGGAACTGGGTTCGAATCCGTGTGATGTCACAAAGAGTTCCATGCACTTTAAGCTGCGGATGCGCTATGAAAGTAACAGACAATCCCTTACCGTGATTGTTAGAGGGCTGCTGAGAGACTGCCTTTCTTCTGGTCGGTAGTCCAGAATTATGGACGGCAGCAGATAGTTTTAATAGCTTTGCCCTAAATAAGAAATCTAATTCAATTACTCTAGCGACGAACGACGATATAACAGTGAAAGGTCAATGAACAATATTTATTTACAAACCCTATAAACGTAAAATAATATAAGTTATTCTCTAGAAATTGAAGTCACTTATTTCGTTGACTTTTTAATTTTATTTATCAACATTTAACAACAATGTCTTACTTTGTACTGCTGTGTTAATTAGTGTTTCATTAGGTTATTGTAATATCAATGTGCTACATTACTTGGAATCGTGATAGCTGCGCCACCTATACATCGTTGTTAGTCAAATCTACTCGTATATATATATATATTTGAACAGAACTAGAGTCTGTTTTGGTTGTTGTTAAGCGCAAAAGCTACACAGTAGGCTATCAACGCTCTCCCCATCACGGGTATCGAAACCCGAATTTTAGCGTCGTAAGCCCACGATCTTAGTGTTGTGGAGCGGGTATTCACATAATATCAGTGATGTAGCAAGGTCACCTTAAAATGCTAGTGAATTAAAACAAGGAGAACTTGTTCAGTAGCACGAGAGGTCACATACACACCGTCTGTGTTATTGTTTTGTGGACATCTAACCGGAACTTGCTACATATTAGATAAGCCGTAAGTTTATATGTGTTTGTGTAACTTACAGTATTAAATTTGAATAGTTCTCTAAGTTTTTCACTTATTTAACATTTAATCTATAACATTAACTTCTTAAATAGAAATATCTACATTAGGCAAACGTGACAGGCACAATACATTAAGCTTTGCATGTAACAAATCTGCTTCAGTGCCTGGTGATTTGTTAAGCAGTCCCAAAATTTTCAGGTGTTTTTTTTTTAAGATAGATTATTATAAATTCTTATTTTCACTGAAGGTTTTTATTGACTCTTCTGATAGAAGCTATTACATGATTGCAAATAGGTTTCTGTTAGTTTTGAATTTCGCGCAAAGCTACACGAGGGCTATCTGCACTAGTCGTCCCTAATTTAGCAGTGAAAGACTAGAGGGAAGGCAGCTAGTCATCACCACCCATCGCCAACGCTTGGGCTACTCTTTTACCAACGAATAGTGGGATTGACCGTCATAGTATAATGCCCCCACGGCTGAAAGAGCGAATGTGTTTGGTGGGACTGGGATTCGAACCCGCGACCCTTAGATTGCGAGTCGAGCGCTCTAACTGCTTGGCCACTGCAAATAGGTCTGTTTGATTGTACCTAAGAATGATGGGAGGAACAAGGTCGTAAAAATGATTATATGAATATTTTAACCTTGCAGGTTGTGCAAACACTTAACATTATAGGAAAACAACAATACTGGCATGTCTTTATTTCGTAAAGTTACCACAAGTTTGTTAACCCTACATGTGGAGCTATCTCCTAAAGTTGCAAGTCAAACAACAATACCGGTAGATCTTTACTTCACAAAATAACATTATATCACTGTTATTAACCCTTACACATATCGCTATCTCCTAAAGTTGCAAGTCAGGCAACAATACCGGTAGTTTTGTACTTCACAAAATAACATTATATCATTGTTATTAACCCTACACATAGAGCTCTCCTAAAGTTGCAAGTCAGGCAACAATATCGGTAGTTCTTTACTTCACAAAATAACATTATATCACTGTTATTAACCCTACACATTAGGGCTATCTCCTAAAGTTGCAAGTCAGGCAACAATATCGGTAGTTCTTTACTTCACAAAATAACATTATATCACTGTTATTAACCCTACACATTGGGCTATCTCCTAAAGTTGCAAGTCAGGCAACAATACCGGTAGTTCTTTACTTCACAAAATAACATTATATCACTGTTATTAACCCTACACATAGGGCTATCTCCTAAAGTTGCAAGTCAGGCAACAGTACCGGTAGTTCTTTACTTCACAAAATAATATTACATCACTTGTTGCTTTATCTCATAGCGTTGGGGGTAAAAAAGAAAAATACTGAGAGTCATGCTTCCATACACTTACTACATCCATTGTTTACAGTGTTAACACTATTTAATTCATAATATTACAGGTAAGGCAATAATACTGGTTGATTTTAACTTCGTAATAAACTCATGTTTAGAACAACACAACTTGTGTTCTAGTATTGGAATGACTACAACAAAAGTTCATGTTGAAATTCACACAATCATTGTGTGCTAACAAAACAGAACACAAATGTGTTGGCTAATCCACAGTCTTTGTGTTGAGTTTCATACAGCCAACATACACACAATAGTATTAATAAATTAAGGCATTTCGTATCAAAATTAATTACCAAACACTACATGTAAATACAATTGTCTTACATGAAGAGCGACTCGTTGCAACAATGTACTAATCCAGAACAGTTCGAACCGGAAGTTGTCGTGACAACGTGACTTCACAACACATACACACAAAATTTATCCAAATACCAATTGGCGTAAAATTTGTGATTTTATCAAAACTTTTAGCCCTATTGCTTTCTAATGCTTCTCCAGCTTTTGACGTTTAAACCCTAATTTTTAAAGTATTATATTGTATATATAAATAACGTTTCAGAGTATATTTTGTCTCTCATTTTCCAGGACAGCTGGCGAGTTTTGGTTTTGAACGAAAGACCCCTTGGGCAGTGACTTATAGGTAACAAAAGTAGAAATGAGCAAATTAAGTTTAATGTGGAACACAAACATCTAGTGTTAATGTAATTTTTATTACAAATTTTTTGACCTTTTGGTTTCTAATGCTTCACCAGCTTTCACCATTTAAACCGTAACTTTTGAAAAGAAAACATTACGTTATTTGTATTGTTTAAAATCACAAAACATGTTTGTCTACCTATATCAGTGTTTGGAGAATATAGTGTGTTACTGCAAAATAGCACAAGGTTGTGTGAATTTATAACATGTACTTTAACTTGACTCATGGGGTTAGCTACTAACATTGCAATAAAAGCAAGAACTTTAGTAAGCCTAAACTTCATGGAGCAACTACTACACCGCTACTGCTAACCCTACACTTTGCACTAGTTCCTATTGTTGCAAGTAAAGCAACAATATTGGAAACTTAACTTTAAAAAAGGTTAGCTTATTAACCCTACACGTTGCAGGTAATGCAACAATGCTGATAGGTTTTTTCATCTTAAAGCTTTTTCATCATTAATGAAGACAACATGCTTGCTTTAGCTCCTAACATTCCAATAAAGCAATAAAAATCTGGACTTCGTTGACTTACTACGTCACTGTTAACCCTAAACATTGTGCTAGCTTCTAACATTGCAACTAAAGTAAATACACGGATAGGTCTTTAGTTCACGTAGCCATTACATCACTGTTAATCCTACATTTCTGACTACTGAAACCATAATATCGAGCCCTTAGTGCCCTATATTAAAAGTATTTTTCAAAGTTTTAAAAATATTGTTTGTTTGTTTTTTACCTCTACGTTGCCCCTGCAACATTAGAAAGGCAATCCTTTATTTCCACATTAGTCATTCACCACTGCCATCCAAGAGACACATCAGGATCTCCTGTTGTTGTTTTACTCTTTTTTATAACCAACAAGGAAAATTTGGCTTGTTTTAGCCAATCAGTGTAAGAGTGCGTAGGCTTGGCTTTGCTCCTTTCTTACCCCTTATAATAAGATATTATAAGTTTAAATATACAATCATATAACCTTGAACATGCACAATATCACATTAAACAAAAACATGATAACCATTACTTAACTGGAAAACTTGGAAAAAAAATATATTAAATTTATTTCAAGAGAATTACCAGGAAGTATAATAATACGTTTCCTAAATATAAATTTTATAAGTCATTTATTGTCATCAGTACATATTTGCATTAGATCAGAAAGTTGCCACAACAGAAACCTTTTGAAATACGTAAACCATACGTCTTCAAGTAACATTTCTTGATTTTTTCCTTAACCTTGAAGTTACTTTTTATCATAACCAGAGGGCGTTATGTGTACGTACTACACCTAATAATATTAACTCCTTAATGTCATCTAACTAATCCTTCAGAAAAAAAATCTGAGATTCGTTTCATACATAATATGAAAACAAAAGAGTTTCTTCAATAGCCGCGGCTGTAATTAGATCTCAAATCGGTTAAGAGATGGAGCTATGAGTTAAAAGTTTGTACTTGAAAAAACAAGAGGGAATCCTTATTAGCCGCGGCACTTGAAATTCTATTAGCCAGAATTAGAGTAAATTAATCTATGAACCTTGGGCGTGGTCAAATACATAAATCGAAAGGGTTTGACCTCCTGAGTCCCATACTGTAATTAGATCTCAAATGGGTCAAGAAATGACGGAGTTATGAGCTAAAAGTTTTTACTTGAAAACAAAAACAAAATCACAACTTAGAATCGTTTTATGAGCCGTTGTGCCGCGGCTAAAAATTTACATTTGTTTAAATAATTCGTGAGCTTTTCTGATATCACAGATATCAATATAGTCAATCGTTCACAAAAATGTGCAGAAGAAAAAGTGTTTAAGGAAATCAATACTTATATTTATATACTTTCTAAAATATTTCCATCAGGATATCTTGAGTCGTTGTATGTCGAATTTATTTCATAACTTTTGTCTCTTCCCTTCTCAAAGTTACTAGATCAAATAAAAGTGACCATTTACACCATTCAAACACGGCCTATTTACACTTTCCGAACTTAACTTTTATAGGGATTAAGTAGAGAAGAAAGCCAGCCACCAAACAAAATATTTTCATACCATTACCAGCCAAAAGCCGAAATTAGATATATCCAGAAACATATATTTTAGTTTGGTTTTAATTTTGCGCAAAGCTATCCTAGGACTATTTGCGCTAGCCAAACTTAATTTAACAGTGATATATTGTTTGTTTGTTTGTTTTGAATTTCGCGCAAAGCTACACGAGGGCTATCTGCGCTAGCCGTCCCTAATTTAGCAGTGTAAGACTAGAGGGAAGGCAGCTAGTCATCACCACCCACCGCCAACTCTTGGGCTAATCTTTTACCAACGAATAATGGGATTGACCGTCACATTATAACGCCCCCACTGCTGAAAGG
>NW_013672580.1:25060-31086 GCF_000517525.1 Limulus polyphemus
TCGGAAATAAAGTTAATGCTACAACTTTCATTAATCATTGCTTTGAAATACTCATGATGGGTTATCTGTTATGTTTGTTTGTTTTTGAATTTCGCGCAAAGCTACACGAGGGCTATCTGCGCTAGCCGTCCCTAATTTAGCAGTGTAAGACTAGAGGGAAGGCAGCTAGTCATCACCACCCACCGCCAACTCTTGGGCTAATCTTTTACCAACGAATAATGGGATTGACCGTCACATTATAACGCCCCCACGGCTGAAAGGGCGAGCATGTTTGGTGGGACGGGGATTCGAACCCGCGACCCTCAGATTGCGAGTCGAGCGCTCTAACCATCTGGCCATGCCGGGCCGAGCAGTGACAGATTAGAGGGAAGACAGCTAGCCAACACCACCCACCACTAACTATTGGGCTACTCTTTTACCAACGAATAGTGAGATTGATCGTCACATTATAATGCTCCCACGGATGGAAGATAAAACATGTTCGGTGACAGGATTCAAACTCGCGACCCGCAGATTGCGAGACAACCACCACGGTGAGTGCATATAGTTAAGTAGTAATATTATTGGATTACAAGCAAAAGCACCCGTCCCCAGTGACGGGGAGAATTTAAGTTAATCCACTCATTTAAATTATTTCATGGACTTTAAAGATGTTAATTATGCTCGTTATTGGTTTCACTCAGAGCCAAAGATCTGAGCTACTTATACCACCCACCGTGAAAGGTAATTGTTGATATTTCAGTCATGTTACGATAAATCTACATTTTTATTCTTTAAGTTACGTCACATTTTGAAACTTGAATGATAGTGTCAATAATTCCTAACGGCTTAGTGTAGAATATTCTGCTTGCGAAATATAATTTGGCATCAACATTATTCATGCCTGTTCTCCAGTCATTCCAAAAGTGAATGTTGAGCTTTGGCTGCTTGCGCAGCTTTTCAAACGGGAGACAAACGAACGCTCGGACAGACATCATGGTTCACAATATATATATATATATATCAAATAGTACTTAACGCCAGTACACTAGATGATAGTAGTGGGATTACTGGATTATAGTATTTAACTCTAGTACACTAGATAATAGTTGTGAGATTATTGTATTACAATATTTAACGCCAGTACGTACACTAGGTGATAGTAGTGGAGATTATTGGATTATAGTATTTAACTCCAGTACACTAGATGATAGTAGTGAGATTATTGGATTACAGTATTTAACTCCAGTACACTAGATGATAGTAGTGGGATTATTGGATACTATAATCCAACAATCCTACTACTATCATCTAGTGTACTGGAGTTAAATACTATAAAATGAAGATCTAATCTCTAATATTTCATTTTTATTTACATCATACAAATAAGAAAGTCGTGCAACCAACGGTTGTTATTGTCCAATGCACGCTAAACCATCAAGGAAGAGAGTCCGCAAGGAAATAGAATACTGTACATGTATGACTAGATTAATTCAACTAAATCAAGAACAAATTATACACTTCACCAAGTGAATAGGCCTCAAATACTGTAATCCAATAATCTCACTACTATCATATAGTGTACTGGAGTTAAAGTAGCCACATTTATATAAGTTCTGTTGAAGAGTGAAACACTGAGATCTGGTTAAGAATCTGGTTAAAAATTCACACTTATATTAATTAAAATAAAGAAAATGTAATCCTAACTATGAAACATTGTACTAATTAACTAAAATACGAGTTCACTTTATCTGGTTTTCGTTAATACTTATACTTCCTAATCGTAACTAAAAACACACTTGAGTTTATATAATAGCTAATGTGAGAAATACAATAAAAAGGAAATGCTCTTTTATAATAATTGGCATCTCTAAACTACATATAAGTTTTTAAACCAGAATTTTCGACCGCTAAGGTATTTAAAAAAGAAATTCATAAACCACTTCTGAGGAATGTAGCTGGTCAACATTACCTAGGTAGCCTAATAACATCCACTTCTGAGGAATGTAACTGGTCAACATTACCAAGGTAGACTACTAACATCCACTACTGAGGAATGTAACTGGTCAACATTACCGAGGTAGACTAATAACATCCACTACTGAGGAATGTAACTGGTCAACATTACCTAGGTAAACTAATAACATCCACTACTGAGGAATGTAACTGATCAACATTACCTAGGTAGACTAATAACATCCACTTCTGAGGAATGTAGCTGGTCAACATTACCTAGGTAGACTACTAACATCCACTACTGAGGAATGTAACTGATCAACATTACCTAGGTAGACTAATAATATCCACTTCTGAGGAATGTAGCTGGTCAACATTACCTAGGTAGACTACTAACATCCACTACTGAGGAATGTAACTGGTCAACATTACAAAGGTAGACTAATAACATCCACTACTGAGGAATGTAACTGGTCAACATTACCTAGGTAAACTAATAACATGCACTACCTTTATGAAATCCTTGGGGTTTGAAGATTAGGAGTTTTACCTTGGTGTTCTGCTGTAGAATTACTAGTGTGAAGAATGAGTGTATAATGCAGTGTTCTGCTGTAGAGTAGGGGGGATATGAGTGTAAAATTTAGTGTTCTGCTGTAGAGTGGGGTGAAATATGAGTATAGAATTTAGTGTTCTGCTGTAGAGTGGGTTTCTAGTATCTTAAGCATTTAGGTCAGTAATGTTGAATTTTATAACGTAAACGAAACATACATTACAAAGAAACACGTGTTCCACATTGTTATAACACAATTTAACATCCATTAGTTAAACATGTTTCTAATCCTAAGTAATTAGCTGAAAATGTTATTAGTCTACCTAGGTAATGTTGATCAGTTACATTCCTCTGGCAGTTTGTATGTCATTTTCGAATTGTTGTGTCTGATACATTAAATATGGAATGTTTAGCATGTAAAAATTTCCAAGAGTCTTTTTTATTCTCAAACAACTTGAAGCTGTGACGTGTTTGTAGTTATGGTGTCTACAAGATGTAAAAAAATAAACTGTACGTGATTAAGAAATAAAAAGTTCAAATAAAAAGAAAGTCTATTCTGTTTTATATACATGCATATAACATATTCTGGCAACTAAGATAAACGTTATTTTCCCAATCAGCAGCCCTCCGGTGGATCAGCGATAAGTTTACGGAGTTACAAATACCAAAATCCGGGGTTCGATTTTCCTCGGTTGACAGATTGCGGATGATCCATTTTGATTCAACTGTGCGCTAAAAACAATTCTAATCAATCAATAAAACGAGAAGCTAAATATGTTAGTTTTTGAGACAAATCCACATTGGGCTACCTGCTGTGTTGTCCGCGGAGAATCGAACTCCGGATTCTAGCATTGTACGTCCGTAAGCTGTTAGCTATGTGCTCCCTCCCCCCAAGGACCTAAGTACTTGAACTACTCGCATATACAGTATGTTAAAACGCACTACATTAAGGCAAAGCCACATTGGGCTATCTGCTGTTTCTTCCGCGTTAGTTTTCACAAATGCTAACTGGGGGTATGATATACTCGTGTGTGGATGATACGGTATTGTTTGTTTCGTTTTTAAGACTGAAATCACCAATTTTCTATTCGTTCTTGTTCAACACGTGGAGTGATTCATCAATCAGCCGCTAAGTACATCTGTTAACATTCCCAGTTATTCTCTGATCAAAGTATAAGTACGAATACTTTTGACTGTGTTTATCAGTATTTGATTAGATTATGATTGCGTCTTAATTAATTGCTCACGTATTCTATGACGAGTAGGTTTCACTTTCAGTTTGTTCTATAGCGTCATCATAACCTTTAAACCAGTGACTGGTTTCACCACGTGATATAACCACAGGAGATTGGGTTAAATTATCAATGAGATAATTTTTTTTTTTTTTGTAACTTTAATCGTAATATATTTTATAACAGTTCTATTGCACATGTTACAGGCATATATCTAATTTGATATGAAATAATTAAATGATAATAATAGTTTCTTCCCGAATAAGTACAGTTTTCCCCACACAAGGTATAGCAACAGAAGGATATGAAATTACATCTTTCAAATGAAAATATATGAAAATGTGATCCACAACTTGGCAATGTTTTATTTAAATCAAAGTTAAAGGTAAATCATCTTCCGTAAAGCCGTCAAAATCTTCATCTTCTGTGTCGGTTTATACTTTGATAGGTTCTACAACCCAACAGCAAACTTCAGCATTTTCCCAAAGGCTGTATATTCTGTGTCTGTTGATACTTTGATAGGTTCAACAACCCAACAGCAAACTTCAGCATTTTCCCAAAGGCTGTATATTCTGTGTCGGTTGATACTTTGATAGGTTCAACAACCCAACAGCAAACTTCAGCATTTTCCCAAAGGCTGTATATTCTGTGTCGGTTGATACTTTGACAGCTTCTACAACCCAACAGCAAACTTCAGCATTTTCCCAAAGGCTGTATATTCTGTGTCGGTTGATACTTTGATAGCTTCTACAACCTAACAGCAAACTTCAGCATTTTCTCAAAGACTGTATATTCTGTGTCGGTTGATACTTTGACAGCTTCTACAACCCAACAGCAAACTTCAGCATTTCCCCAAAGGCTGTATATTCGTGCAGGCCTCCGTCATTAATTTCTCACAA
This sequence comes from Limulus polyphemus, assembly GCF_000517525.1. Lineage (NCBI taxonomy): Eukaryota > Metazoa > Arthropoda > Merostomata > Xiphosura > Limulidae > Limulus > Limulus polyphemus. Next base: position 29,677 of record NW_013672580.1, read on the forward strand.
CATTCGTGGATCTTCAGTTCAAACTCTGATTATGCTGAGGTCAAGTGGCTGCAGTTTCTTTGTTAGCTATTTCATTGTCAATTTTTTTTTCTTCTTGACGGAGTCGTACTTATTAGGCTGACATAGAGTCAACTGTGAGGAGCAATGTCTTTTTCGTGAAAAAGGTCTCTGGTCACCGCCGCCAGCAGTTTTCAGCCCACTCTTCCATTTCATCCTCATTCATCAAGTCCTTTTTGTTTGCCCTCACAAGAATGACAGTGGAGTAATTCTCTTTTGGGCAGTGTTTCTCTTTTGAAGACCATCGGCTTGATCTTGGGTCCATCAGCGAGGCAGGACAGTACAACCGTGAAATATGTTTTTTCATGTCCCGTAGCCGTGACGCTGACGGTCGATGAGTTCTAGTTTTGTTTTGACAGTCTTTGACGGCGGTACATCATAACTGACGAGTTCTTCGTTCATGCTAGCGAGGGAATACGGCATACGGATGTCCAAATCTGCCTTCTGCTTTTCAACAAACTCCAATTAGCTTTCCAATTTAACTGTGGCTTTTGAATCAACGGTCGTCCTGGCTCTAACAGATAGTCTGTTTCGTTTCACGAATATGAAACACCGTGAAGGTACTCTGCTTGGCCACTTGCTGCGCTCCAAGACATATCAGGGGTCGTGGATACTGAATGGCCCACATCTCTCTGTGATATAACCCAAACCTTCACATCTTCTACCAGTGTTGGCCACTTGCTACGCTCCAAGACATATCAGGGGTCGTGGATACTGAATGGCCCACATCTCTCTGTGATATAACCCAAACCTTCACATCTTCTACCAGTGTTGGCCACTTCGCACGTCTATTCTTCGTGGCTTGTTTACTTTATGGTATTTCTTTTCATTTACCGCCACACTCGCACAGATTTTTTTGGTCCACTTCACACACACGACCACATCTGTTATCCATACTGAGAAACCTTTCAGTTTGAATTCAGCCGTGTAACTTTTACATCTTATCTTCCTGGTAGTGACAGCGGACATCGTAGTAATTTTTATAACGATTTATAATAATTTGGACGAATTTGTAAAATGATATAAAATTCAGCAACCAATTGTTGTAGAAACACAAGTATAGAGGACATCGTTAAATTCAACAGCCAACACGGTGAATTTAGTAGACAGCAACTGTCTGTTGTAGAAACACGAGTATAGAGGACAACGTTTCGAAAGTATTCCACCTTTCGTCTTCAGCTCAGTATGTGTATGATTTTGTCAGTTTTTATTGCATTCTAGTGGATTGTGAAGGACGTATTCTGATTGGATGGTTTATCCCTGTTTCTGATTGCTGGAAAGACATCCTGTTGATTCAACCAATGGCAGCCACAGGTTACTCCCCTCTAATCCGGAATTTCAGTTCAGTGAAGG
>NW_013672580.1:32086-34859 GCF_000517525.1 Limulus polyphemus
CCTTACCCTTCACCAAACACCTACACTTGATTTTGTCCTTACCCTTCACCAAACGCCTGCACTTGATTTTGTCCTTACCCTTCACCAAACGCCTGCACTTGATTTTGTCCCTATCATTCACCAAACACCTACACTTGATTTTGTCCCTACCCTTCACCAAACGCCTGCACTTGATTTTGTTCCTACCATTCACCAAACACCTACACTTGATTATTTTCCATACTGTGACAATATCTTTAGTGATAAAACTAGATATAGTAAACTGAGTAAGGGTTCCATTAAAATTTGATTACTAATATATTTACTGTAATATAAAAATTAAAATTTATTAACTCAATTACAATATGTAGACATTAGACCATCATAAGGCCTTGCTAAGATACCTAGAGAAGGACGTCCATTGAGACCTATTGTTTCAAATAATGGTAAATATAACCACGCGTTAACAGAACTTTTATAGTTTGATTGTTGGGTTGGTTCTTAGCACACTGAACAGAAGAGAGTCTCTTATACATAAAGTGAAGCTTCCACTAAATCAGGTGAGTACGGCATTCCATTTGTTACTTATGCTGTAACAGCTCTGTAGAATTTGGAGTACTGAGGGTTACGCATCCTTTATAAAAACGAAGTTCCAAGTCGCATGCTACTCTTAGAACTACTTCCCTCATTGTCGACCATGCTGGATCTAACATCCATAATTACATCATAGTTTCCACTGTAATCAGGTCCTGGATGGTCTGATGGACAGGGCACTCGACTCGCTATTTGTGAGTCCCGAGAACGAATCCAGTTACTGAAAATTCTCGTCCTGTCAGTCGTGGGGGGCTCTTTAATGTGATGATCAATTCCACTTTCCGTAGGTAAAACGTAGCCCACGAGTTGACGGTGAGTTATGCTGACTAGAAGCCTTCCCTCTAGCCTATTACTTAAATATTAGAAACAATCCATTGTGAAAAGATTCTGTGACGGATGACGAGGTCAGTTTTAGGCCCCATTTTTTGAAAGTCTCTCCACAGAACCTTTATTGTAAGTATACATTAAGTTCCAAGATCAGAGAACTGAAGTTTACCAGACAAATGCTATGATTCCAGTTTCTTTTTTCATTCTTTTCACGAAAGCTATAGTTAATTTCATGATGTTGGTGAAACTTTGTTAACTAACGTTTGGTTGTGAGCCTTCGTCAACTGAAAATCCTGTGATCTTATTAATAGTAACAGGAGACATGTCTATCTTCATCACACTGATTTTCTTTTGAAACCATAGTCTTCACTTTATGGCTAAGGGCGTTTCTCCGGATCATTTTTTTATAGATGCGGGCGTTACTCTGGATCACTTTATGGCTAAGGGCGTTTCTCTGGATCATTATTTTTTTATGAATGAAAGCGTTTCTCCGGATCATTTTTTTTATATATATAGATGAGGGCGTTTCTCCGGATCATTATTTTTTTATGAATGAAAGCGTTTCTCTGGATCATTTTTTTTATATAGATGAGGGCGTTTCTCCGGATCATTTTTTTTTATATATATAGATGAGGGCGTTTCTCCAGATTAGTTTTGGTGTGGTTATGGAATTCTGTGCTTAAACCACACTCTAATCTGAGAGTTTTCCTGCTTATGTGGAGGTAATATTCTTCTCGGAAAGGGCTGTGACCTACCTTTTCAGTCATATGTTTATCAGTAACGAAATTTCTCGTCGAATAGTTGGGAATAAACCGTCAACCAATGATGTAGGTTTTTTATATATTTCCCGTTAGAAGCTTATATCTGCGGCGATAGTAGTTTTTATAAAGGGCAAATTACCCTCTGTATGTCGCCCAGATTATTAAGGTTGGCCTTATCTGAATGTCAGCATTTCACGGTTAAATTAAGAGTATCTGTGAACGTAAGGGCTTTTCTGTTTACGTGTAGGATAATGTTATGTTAAATTTATGAAATACATTTATATTTTAGTACTATTATCATTCACTAGATGGCGTGAATTTGAGAAACGTTTTTAAGCGATATCGAGCTAATTAACTGCAGAAACACTGTGCTGTTCATAATGCCGACAGAGGTCGTGAAAGTTGTTATAAGTAAGTCACGTGAGAGAATTTGCTGCGCAGTTTATACAGGCTTTATCAAACGTGTCTTCCCAGTTCGTGAAGTTTTTCTTTTTTAGAGGATTGATTCCTAATTTACCTGTATCACAACAGTCAGTCTGTCACTGATTTTACCATCTAAAATATTTCAATCCTCTTTCACTGCAAGAATACACAAACAATCCTACTTTTGGTGGTTATTTAGGGTTAAGAAAAAGAGTTTGTTTGTTAAGCGCAAAACTACAGAATGGGTTAACTGCACTGTGCCCTACGGGTATCGAAACTCAGTTTTTAGTGGTTTGAGCCCTCAAACTTGCTACTGAGGGATAGAAAAACATTTAGGCAATGCATATTGAGAAAAAATAACCATGTACTTAATTCTGGTAGCTGATGTTTATATAAATTAAAGTAGGCTTTCTCCAAAATAAAATATACATTCAATATCTATCAGAAACAACTTTTTATTGAAAACATATTTAAGTTTTAACAACACAATAACTAAGACACACTTACTCTGAATAGACCCTAAAATAAATAAAAAAATATATGAAATATATAGTACGTATATATCGAAGTGAAACGGAAATAAAAACGAACTTCTGAGGTGATTTTTTGCTTGCGGCCAAAATTTGAAAACATTTGCTAAATAGAATTTTGAATTTCGTGTTAATAATGCCCCCCGGTGGCACAGCGGT
>NW_013672580.1:34880-35901 GCF_000517525.1 Limulus polyphemus
CCAAAATTTGAAAACATTTGCTAAATAGAATTTTGAATTTCGTGTTAATAATGCCCCCCGGTGGCACAGCGGTATGTCTGCGGACTTACAACGCTAGAAACCGGGTTTCGATACCCGTGATGGGCAGAGCACAGACAGCCCATCTTTACTCTAATCCTGCCTGAAAGAATTTCGAGTGTTGCGGCTATTTATGGGCCCCCCTCAGTGGCACAGTGGTATGTCTGCAGACTTACAACGCTAGAAACCGGGTTTCGATACCCGTGGTGGGCAGAGCACAGATAGCCCTTGTGTAGCTTTGTGCATAATTAAAAACAAACACAAACACAGGCTACTTATGGCTCCCTCTTGTTTTAAACTTAAAGTCTACAACTGCACGACAAAACTGTAATATGTTGTGTGGAGAAATGTTTGTTTTGTTTTTAATTATGCACAAAGCTACTCAAGGGCTATCTGTGCTCTGCCCACCACGGGTATCGAAACCCGGTTTCTAGCGTTGTAAGTCTGCAGACATACCACTGTGCCACTGAGGGGCATGGGGAAATGAAAACGTTTATAGTATCTAGCGATTTTTAGTGTTAATATAAGTATGAAAATCACAGACAACATTTTGTTTTTGTTATTTCTTCAACATCTCAGATATGGTCCTCACCTTCTTGTTGATTTCATTAGACCAGGTTGAAATGTTAGTTTATAAACAAAACTGTTAAAACACACTTGATAATATACAATGGTTACGTTATAATACGAAATTATAAGACGAACTCAGGAGTAAAATTCTACCGGTACTCAGTACCGGGACTTATTTTGCAAAGCGGTACTAGTACCGGGATTTATTTTGCAAGGCGGTACTAGTACCGGGACTTATCTTGCAAAGGCGGTACTAGTACCGGGACTTATTTTGCAAGGCGGTACTAGTACCAAGACTTATTTTGCAAGGCGGCACTAGTACCAAGACTTATTTTGCAAGGCGGCACTAGTACCGGGACTTATTTTGCAAGGCGGCACTAGTACCGAGACTTAT
>NW_013672580.1:36459-42609 GCF_000517525.1 Limulus polyphemus
AAAGCGGTACTAGTACCGGGACTTATTTTGCAAGGCGGTACTAGTTCCGAGACTTATTTTGCAAGGCGGTACTAGTACCGGGACTTATTTTGCAAGGCGGTACTAGTACCGAGGACTTATTTTGCAAGGCGGTACTAGTACCGGGACTTATTTTGCCAGGCGGTACTAGTACCGGGACTTAATTGAGCTGCTTTGTCGTTATTTATGTTTACACGTGGATTTTTATTTTCCTTTTCAAGAACAGGTGCACTTCACCCAGCTGAGTACCTATACTTTTTTTTTGAGAATTTCACCCCTGGGTGAACTATCAGTTCATGATATAGAAACATATATTTTCCATGTTGAAATTATATGATGACCTTTCAGTTGATAATGCATAAACATATCCATGTTAAACTACAAAATTATATGAATTGAAAATAATATCAACATTTTCATGCAAACATGTTTCTGTGTAACTCAGATCTTTCAATACAAACTTCCTGGAGTATATTTTATAAGTAACTAGCTGGAGTACCCGTTCGTTGTACCGGTGAAATAAAAACTCATTTGTAACAAATGATAGGAAATTGTGCTTCTATTTTTTGTTTTTTTTTCCTTAACATGATAAACATTAAAAGTGTAATAAAAATACATAAAGGTACCAATACTGAAAAGAAAGACGTACTGTTTTCAATGATTCTAACAATATGAAAGTAGATGGGGGACTAACCCCAACCCCCTCATGGCATTCTTTGTGTCATCCTGAATCACTGTGTCAAGTTTGGTGCTGATTGGTCAAGAAATGTAGAAACGTATAAGGAACAGATGGCTGAAAGGTGCGAACAGACAGACAAACTTAGCTTTATGTATAAGAACGTCTTTTTATCCAAAATGGGTAATTAAAGATAGAACTGGAATATTTACTGTAAACGTTGATTGCTTAACAATCCAATGAATAATCCAGTTATAAAGTATTTTCTGTTAACTACGGATATTAGGATTGAAATAAGATTAAATAAAAACACAAATGAAAATATGTTTACAAATATATATATATACAGTTAATTACACGAGTAGTTTCGACGTACCAGTGTTCAGTATACACTTGAAAATGACGTACATGGTACATCGAAACTACTCGGGTAATTAACTGTATATTTTTTTATAACTTGATTTTTTATTTAATTTGGGCTGTAAAAAAAAGGCTATTAATCTTAATACAATTCCATGATCGTTTTGGGTGAGCCTAAGTTGTTGTTAGAAAATATTCAACAGTACATTAAGTTAATACGCCCCCTAGAATTGTGACATCATGAAAAACACGAAAATTGTTTGTTCCGCCTTTTTTTATTGTTACTTCTATCAGCTGAATAACAGGTCTTAGCGGAGTATTTAGGTTAGAGATCCACGAAAAACAGGTTACAGGCAGGCAACATCACCACCTACTCAAACCTGTTCGTCGTGACCAAAGTGGCGAAAGGGTCAATGTGAAATAATCAGGATTGAAACTCGTATTGCGAACCTTTCTCCTTGAATAAAATAAGTTTAGTTATATCATAGCTGAAATAACTGCTAATTTCACTCTTCTATATATCTTTGGTTATATCATAGACAGCTGCTAATTTCACTCTTCTATATAATATATCTTTAGTTATGTCGTAGCTGAAACAGCTGCTAATTTCACTCTTCTATATAATATTATACTTAGTTATGTCGTAGCTGAATTAGCTGCTAATTTCACTCTTCTATATAATATATCTTTAGTTATGTCGAGCTGAATTAGCTGCTAATTTCACTCTTCTATATGATATATTTCTAGTTATGTTATAGCTGAAGTAGCTGCTAATTTCACTCTTCTATATAATATATCTTTAGTTATGTCATAGCTGAAACAGCTACTAATTTCACTCTTCTATATAATCTACCTTTAGTTATGTCATAGCAAAAACAGCTGCTGATTTCACTCTTCTATATGATATATCTCTAGTTATGTCGTAGCTGAAATAGCTACTAATTTCACCCTTCCATAACTAGGATAAAATATATCTTTAGCTACGTATATTCAGGTATTTTTTGTAAACATTTCGTGCAGGTGTTCTACATGTAGTTATGACATTTTCGTAAACCGGTTGTCAAAGGGTCTTAAAAATGGGCTAATACCTCTTATAAGGTGACGATTACGTACGGTAATGGTTAGAAAATTGTAATACTTTGCCATTTCTTGCGGGTGGAGGCGAGTCCATCTCAAGGGGTGATACAAATACTTGTACATATTGGTATGAGTTATGGGGTTCCTCATATATATATACATTATTTGTAAGTACGTAGCTTCAGATTATGGGATAGTGAACTTGGATCCTAGACTTCTTGTGAATAAAATCCCCCAGTGGGTCAGCTATATGTTTACGGATTTACAACGCAAAATTCCAGGATTCGATTCCCTGCGTTCATACAGTACATATAGGTCAATGTGTAGTTTTGCAGTAAGAAAACAACAACAAAAACTTGTGAACAAAAATTTTGATTACTTACTCACTTGTACCTGTTTGTTTTCACTTACCATCAGCTTACCAAAATACCACAGTTACTCGTCCATTACTCGTAATTCCGAAAGGTTACGGGTGAAAGTAATGCCTTGGAACACAGATAAAACCTATCTAAACAATACACAATTATAAAACAAAGGAATCTGTCTACCATAAATAATTACTAATGCAAATAACTAAGTAAAAACAACAGTAATTAGCGTTACAAATAATACTTTACAAGAACAATAAGTCCAGTTGACAATAAATTAAATGTACCTGTGTCCTGTAACTCACAAGCTAAATAACGTTGTTAGCAAAAGCTAACAGTATAAAGATAACAGCTTCTGATAATAGATAATATGAGAAAAAATCAATCAGACAATGAAAACAATCAAAAGTAACTGGCTATTGAATAGATAAATGTATGAGGCTTAGCAGAAAAAGAATAGAGATCCATTTTAATGACATCCAATCGAAAATATGAAAAAGAACCATGGCAAGTTAAAGTTGAAAGTATGTCTGCATCCCAGATGTGGTCTCCAAAAAATGCAGTTAATAACAGCACGTGAAAAGGTAAATAACTGTTATAGTAAACACTTTAACTAGTTGTTGTACCAAACACTGACTAATTGTTGTACCAAACACTTTAACCAATTGCTATACCAAACAATGTAACTAATTGTTGAACCTAACACTTTAAACAACAATTAGTTAATGTGTTTGGTACAACAACTAGAACAAACACTTTAATTAGTTGTTGTAACAAACACTTTAACTAGTTGTTGTACCAAACACTTTAACTAGTTGTTGTACCAAACACTAACTGATTGTTGTACCAAACACTTTAACCAATTGCTATACCAAACAATGTAACTAATTATTGAACCTAACACTTTAACTAGTTGTTGTACCAAACACATTAACTAATTGTTGTAACAAACACTTTAATTAGTTGTTGTAACAAACACTTTAACTAGTTGTTGTAACAAACACTTTAACTAGTTGTTGTGCCAAACACTGACTAATTGTTGTACCAAACACTTTAACCAATTGCTATACCAAACAATGTAACTAATTATTGAACCTAACACTTTAACTAGTTGTTGTACCAAACACATTAACTAATTGTTGTACAAGCACTTTAAAAATTGTTGTGCCAAACACTTTTAACTAGTTGTTGTACCTAACACTAATTAATTGTTGTACCAAACATTTTAACTAGTTGTATAAACACCACCTAATTATAGTATTTTGGCATTTGTTTATAAAGTTAAAATCATATATAATATTTAACGTTAAACTGGTACACGATTAAAAAGTTTTTATTTTGGCCTATCTATGGCCTTCAAAAAGTTGACGAGTCTACATGTTTCGACGTTACAACGTCATTCTCAATTTCTTACATAGGGATTAAAAATAATAATATATGTCGCAAAGTACTCGTCATATCTTGGTGAAAAAAATATCATACATTAGTTTACATTCTTCTCCAGAAGTACACATACATGTATCTGTCGTTTCGTAAAATACGCAACTCGGAAAAAGATTTGTTGTTTGTTTTTTATCCTAGCGGAAAATACCGAAAAACAAGTCTTAAAAGCACTTGTATAAATAGATAAAATATATATAAGTTTTACCACGTATAGATTTGTACTATTTGTTTCGAAACGTCAATAATTTCTGTTGATAGAAAATTTTCACTGATGGCAATCCTTTAAGAAAAAAAAACGTTTCTTTTTTTTTTTTGCCTTAATAAATGAAAAGCATCAATGATGTTAATGTATCGAACGTTTCACCTACTATATCAGCGCTTTCCCCCCACATTACTGATTGAGGTTGGAAACGGTTAAATAATGCTTGGAAATCAGTAAGTCTTTGTTTGTTTGTTTTTTTAATTTTCGCGTAAAGCTACTCGAAAGATATCTGTGCTCGCCGTGCCTACTTTAGAATTGATAGACTAGAGGGAAGGCAACTATTCAACACCACCCACCGCCATCTCTTGGGCTACACTTCACTAATAAAAAGTGGAATTGACCGTCACATTACAGCTCTCTAAAGACTGAAAGGGCGAGCATGTTAGGTGATGAGATTCGAACCCGTGACCAACAGATATTGGTAAGTTTCGTTAGTGTTGTGTCTTGTACGAAAATAATCCTCAACATCATGTGGATGGGAGCTACTTGAGCTTATTGTAATAATGATTAGGAAAATTTGATGCCACAATACATCCACGGCTTTGGAGTATATGTTTGTTTAAAGACAAAAATAATAATAATGATGAAGAAAGCAGAGTGTTTATCTGCATAACACGAAATTAAACAGCATTATATATATATAATACATTGTTCAAAGAGGTGTCTTATAAATAAAGTTCAACTAGATTAACAGCCTTTTCTTTGAAAGTTCAGTCTTGTCACGTTTTTGTAACCAACAAAACAAATTGTACCACAAGAACGGTCCGTGATGTATAAATCAAAGATATGATAAATTATGTTGGATTATTCACTTTATCGATATTGAGTTCATTATTCCAAAAACTCCCTAAGAATGGGGGTAACGCTTGACATATCAATCTAACAAAAACAAAGAATAAAACGTAAACATCAATAATTCCTTGTTTTCGTGTGATCGTCCCAGCTGCCGGTTTTGTTGTTGTTGTTGTTTTTTTGTATCCCATTCCAGATTTCAAATGCAACGTGTATAATAATAGAAAACCTAATTTATTAGTCATTATCCGGGATGTTTTGTTCAGAAATATTCAGCCAATTAAATGGAAAGAGGAGTAATGCTTCTAATGCGACCGTGTCTCACTTCTTTGCAACAGTTTATTCTTATATCATTAAACTAGTTAAAGTGATTTTCATGAAATATGTTGGAAAATGAAAGTTTATGTTTTGAGAAAATAACACTACAATATTATGTAACTTTCTAATTTGATATTTTTATTCATTACTATATAACTTTGCATAATTTTTCTAAACAATAGACGGATTATCCGTTTGTATATTGTTTACTTTTGGTTGGCATTCTGAGGATGTTTGAACATTGTATTTAGAACTTCTGTAAATTAATAGACAATATTGCACTTATAACAATATGTCCTCACCATCATTAGAGAATATTATACTTATAACAATATGTCCTCACCATCATTAGAGAATATTATACTTATAACAATATGTCCTCACCATCATTAGAGTATATTACACTTATAACAATATGTCCTCACCATTATTAGAGAATATTATATTTATGGTGAGGACATATTGTTATATGGTGAGGACATATTGTTATAAGTATAATATTCTCTAATCCATTAGAGAATATTATATTTATAACAATATGTTCTTATCATTAGTACAGAATTTTGCCCTTATCAGGCAGGCGGTAGCACTGCCTATGTAGGGATGGTTTGGATTGTTCATCGAATGGTATTTTAAATATCTCCTCAATAGATCATCCGAACTTTACAATACTATACAGTGTTTCCTTTTATAACAATAGTTATGTAATGACTGAGTTACAAGTTCTGGGAATGTCTGTTTTTTTTTATTTTGTTTTTTAATTTCGCGCAAAGCTACACGAGGGCTATCTGCGCTAGCCATCCCTAATTTAGTAGTGTAAGACTAGAGGGAAGGCA
>NW_013672580.1:43460-44474 GCF_000517525.1 Limulus polyphemus
CGAATAGTGGGGATTGACCGTCACATTATAATGCCCCACGGCTGAAAAGGCGAGCATGTTTGGTGGGACGGGGAATCGAACCCGCGACCCGCAGATTGTGAGTCGAGCGCCTTAACCAGCTGGTCATGCCGGGCCGGGAATGTCTGTAAATATCACAGCAAACAATTTGAATTTTTCTTTTTTCCTTTTGGATTACATAATAACTTTAAAAGCAAAACAATGGTGTCAACCAAGTTCACCGAGGTGACATAGTTTCAAATGGAGTATCCGCTTTTATAAGTATTATTAATAACTAGTAGTAATTAAAAAATTATATTTCTAGTGTAAACGATGTTATCATTACCCATAGTAATTAACTTTCTTACAGAAAGTTGGTGTTCCTTTTAAGTACAGGATGAAACAGGAATTACCAGCCAATTATAGATAACCAATAAATAATACAGCTGAAACCTCATTGTATTTACAAACTTCTCATGTCAATTGAAACACTGAATTAAAAAAAGAACCAAAGATAAAAAACTTTTCAAAAGAAGGAAATAAATGTAGGGATGGCTAATATCAATCCTTCAGAAACAATGCAAACAAGATAGTAGGGATGGTATTTGTATCATCCCTACATAATAATAGAGGCAAGAATTAATATATAGCAATATTTATATAGCTACTAGCTGGCGTACCCGTCCTCTGGAAGTTATGACTACTAGCATCATTCCTATAAAATAGCATAGGCAGGAATTAATATATAACAACATATATAGCTACGAGCTGGCGTAACCGTCCGCTGGAAGTTATGACTACTTGCATCATTCCTACAAAATAGCATAGGCAGGAATTAATATATAACAATATATATAGAGCTACTAGCTGGGGTACCCGTCCTCTGGAAGTTATGACTACTTGCATCATTCCTACAAAATAGCATAGGCAGGAATTAATATATAACAATATATATAGCTACTAGCTGGGGTACCCGTCCTCTGGAAGTTATGACTACTTGCATCATTCCTACAAAAT
>NW_013672581.1:0-9321 GCF_000517525.1 Limulus polyphemus
TTTAAGTCTATTACACTTTATATGTGATCTTTTGTGCTAACTCTTTTATCAAGATTGATACTTATTGGAAGGGTGGTGAATAAATTAGAGAAGAGGGGATACCTAGAGAAAAAAAATGTCACATTTCTCACACTAGGGAAATTCAGAATTTTTTTAATGTTGCCTTACAAAATTAACTTGTATACTATTAAAATATGGATTATTAGCTATAATTTTATGCTATACTAATTGGTATAAATAAAAATTAGTTTAATTACATTTTGAATGTAAGTCACTAAAAACCCTGTGACATGCGCAGTAAAGGATGTTCACATAGAGAGGGTTAATAAACCCAGTACTTAGCCATTTGAACTATTGAAATGGGATAAAAGAGACAAATAATAATAAAAACGAAACGGGGTTCCTTGTCATTAATCAAAAAAAGCAGCTTTTAACCAGAAGATAAACATTCTACCATTACAACATCAATTCTAAAAATGTAAAGAAAAGAACAGAACACAAGCTTTGATCGTTGAATATGTGGCGGACTAAAAAATTGGTTTACTTAATTTTGAAAGATTTACCTCATCCTGCCACCGTATTTTGCAACTTTAGATCCACTAAACAGTTTGAGGTCATATTATTTGTCGTAAGTTTCCCACTTAATGAGAATTAAGGGATTTTGTCACTTTATGCATTACATCTGGCTGAAAAAGGAGTACCTTTTAAAGCAACAACAGACATTATGTTGTAACAAAAGATGTAAAATGAAGCAACTGTAAGCCACAATGTAAACAAAGCACTTAAATGGTCATCATTCTTTAATAACTAAAAAAAACTACAATTTCAAATGAGATATTTGGGTTTTAACAGTTTATACATGCTATCTCTTTTTTTTTGTAAAAATACTTAAATGTTTTTTAGAAGTCTTTTAGAGTATAAACACTGGTATTGAGAATAACCATATAAATCGTAGATTATTAGTGCAACAAGGCACGTGAAAATATTTGATACCTATACAGCACCAGTACATTATAACTAATTATTACTATCTCAGTATTTTCTAGTTTCACCTTTCCACAATAAAACTTAACAGCTGATGTGTAAAAATTATAATTACTTGATTTTCTTTTGCTACTTATACAAACAGTGATAGATGGGGCAGCTGGTCCAAACTGTCCAGGGGCCCTTCAAAATTAGTACTTGTATATTTAATTATACAAACTGAAGGGAAAATATTCTGAAACACCAAAAAAAGTATATTAAATAGGTTGTTTTTTTTCCCCATTCAGGTTTGTAGACTGAGTGAATACATTTTTGTTTTTTTCAGTAGATCATGGCAGTGGTAAAGATGTTAGCAACATCGATAAAGAGGCAAGACAGCAAATAAAGTTTTCCTCAGACATAGCAGTGGATCAACCTGTAAGTTCAAATAATTGTTCTTTCATTTTAAATTTTGTTTAATTCTACAGAGATGTCAACCATTCTGATTTTTTATTTCCAGGTTATATCACAGCCTTTACATTCTGATAGTTTAGGTGATTTTTACTTTTGCAGATTTTGGCATGGATGATTTGTCTACTGGCTGAAGAATCAAATATATTGTTAGGGTAAAGGTAATAACAAATAAAATATAGTTTTACTGGAAAAAAAAAGTTACACAAATGAAATTTGAGATTTTTGAGACAAAGAAAAGTATTTCTAATCTTAGTTTAAAATTCACTTTGCACTTGGACTAGTCTAAAAAAAAAGACTTGATATATTCATGGACAAATCTTTAGTAAAAATACTTTATTTACAAAACTGCCTTTTTGTGTAAAAACAACATGTAATGTTTACTAAAAGTCTGCCATATTTTGTGAAGATAAACATACTGTATTAAAAGTTGTAGTATGAAAACTGTAATGAGTACAAACTGGTTACAAGGTTGGTCAATTTGACCGACCCCGTGCTGAGAGTTAAAATGTTATAAAACTGTCTGAATACAGCTGTAGAAGTACAAATACTTAAACTACTATTATCTTGGGGTATAATGTGTCATTTTATTCCATAAAAACTTTATCAACTAGACTGTTTAAAGTATGATAAAAAGTTGTAAAATTAGAAATAAAATGAACGTCTGTGTTCTTTATTATTGGTCATGAAATTTCTCTTGAGAGTTTGAACTGCTAAACATTTCACATTTATTTTCTGTGTTTATTTTATTGTCAATAACTGAAGTAGAAATCCGCTCAAAATAAAGCAACAAATCACCACTTGTGTCATTATACTGTATATGTGACACTGCAATATGATATCCCAAGAGCAACAAATCACCACTTGTGTCATTATACTGTATATGTGACACTGCAATATGATATCCCAAGAGCAGCAAAGAAATAAGCTGACTTGACCCCTGCTCTGAGAACAAGATGTGGAATTTATCAGCTTAAGTATCCTACAGTGTTTACAATGAGAATTCCCCAGAGTAATAATATTGCACTTTGAATCTGTGAAAATGTTTTTTTATATGGTTCGGAGCCGATCCAATAAACATTGCTAGTGTTTGAGTACTGGTTATTCTTCTGTGATGTTTGTAATTTAGTAGTATACCAAAGATATTATATAATCCTATTTCTCTTTCAGCAAACTTATTCATTAGCCAATAAATACTCTTTATTCAGAGATGCTTAAATTTTAGCCATTTTTATTAAAGCATAGAAGAATAAATAAAAAATAAATTGGAGAACAAAGATTTTGTGCTCATGCACCATATGTGCTAAGCCTTATTTATTCTTCTGAGTGGGGAGTGAAGAGATATTAATTTTTGGAGCTTCAAATATATTAGTGCACCCAAAACCCCTGTAATTTATCTGGGTTTCTAAACAAGGTGTATATGACTTTAAAAACATTTCATATATGCTCAGAACAACAACCTAGTCATCATACTTCAACAGTTTCTGTAAAATTAGAGCTTTCTCCATCAAGCTATTTACGTACACAGGAAACGGCTCTTTCTATTGGTAGTAAACGCTTAGTTAAAAGAAGTAAATGGGACTAGACAAGAGGTTTAAAAAGAATGGATTAGTGGGAGGAGCCACTCTACTACATTGGCTAAATATACTAACATCACAGCAAATCAAAGAGGTGGGAGGTTCTAGAAGGGACTAGACAAGAGGTTTAAAAAGAATGGATTAGTGGGAGGAGCCACTCTACTATATTGGCTAAATATATTAACATCACAGTAAATCAAAGAGGTGGGAGGTTCTTATTTTATATTCTAGCTTGTCTATGTCTCAACTTTGAGATTCTAATTTGTTAGCCATTGTATGGTAAGTGTAATAACATATTAACTGAGCAATAACACAATAGGAGGTGATATGTGACAAACCAAAATTGATATTTAGCCTTTTTTTCTTTATGTATCCTTTTAAATTAAGAAATTTAAACATCTAATATCAAAATTCGAATTATAAACTGCACTTTGATGTCAATTCCATTGAAAATAACTCTAAAAGGTCATGACATGCACTCTTTAACATGTCCGCAGCAAAAGTGTTCACAACATTCACTCTTTAACATGCCTGCAGCAAAGGTGTTAAACATAATACTGCAGACAATCTATTTTTAGTGTAACCTTCACTCCAAGGTTCTATTACTTTAATCATCTAAGACTTGGATGTCTGGTAAGCCAGCATTGCACACTATGCAACATTGTGTATCTTTTGTTCTGCTTAAGTTAGCATTTCTTTAATACACATCTAGTGTCCTAAAACCTTGCCTTTCTAGTGGTGTGAATTCTTTTTCACACCTACCAGCATTTCTTTAATACACATCTAGTGTTCTAAAACCCCTCCTTTTCCTGTGTATTAGATGCTTCAACCCATGTGATATGCCATGATACTAAAACTGTAAGTAGTGGTATCAAACAGAGATTCTTTGTTTGATAACATCAGCTTTAAGTATCAGTTTATCAATGATTCAACTTGTGTAGATGTGTTTTTCTTGTGTTTCATGGTTGAAAGTTTGTCTATAAACACTGGTATTTAGAAGACTAGTCAATTTTTCCAAATGTTTAAGTTTTAATGAAGAAGCAGCAGCAAGATAGTACAAGTTTTAGAATTGTCATCTGTCGCTCTGTTTAAATATTCATACTTATAGAGTTTTAATTGGTTATATTTTTGTGAAGGGTAAATTAGTGCGAGCCCCTACACCTTATCCTAAGGAATTGAAAGCCCATGCTAAACATGCTCGGAACTATGCTTTGAAACTCCAAGAAAATGGCAGAGAAGGATCAGAAGAACCAGTAGTTGAAAACAAAGTAAGTAAGAGTCATCTGTAATTGGATTAAAACAAGGTTTATTTGATTACTATATTTTTGGCACTTGTGTATGAAGATAAAATCATAAATAATATTCAACGTTAAAACTGGTACACAGTTAAAAACATTTTATTTAGGCCTATCTATGGCCTTCAAAAAGTTGACGACTCTACACGAAGATGACGTTGAAACGTGTAGAGTCGTCAACTTTTTGATGGCCATGGATAGGCCTAAATAATATGTTTTTAATTGTGTACCAGTTTTAACGTTGAATATTGTTTATGATTTTAAGGTTTATTTGATTTTTTTTCCCCCACTTTTCTGAATTCGGGTTTTAATTTTGCCTTTTTTTCACGTAAATTCACTGAGAAAACACGACCTGACTATTACATTCAACAAATTATATTCTGTTATACATGCTCCGAATTTACCCAGTTTGGGATAATTTCAGTAAAAGATGATGTGCATTAGTTTTTTATAGAATGTTAACTCTTTTTAGTTGCAATTATAGAACACTGTGGTTTCTTTTGAAGCGTGTCTGGATAGGAGGTTTCATATCACATACCAGGTCCTCGTGTGACATCAGAATACAACCTAAATAAAGAATTCTTGGAATAACTTGTTTGTGCAAACTTATATTGTGAATCCAGCTAACTCCTAAGGCGTGTGAAAACTTACATTGTGAATCCAGCTAAATCCTAAGACACATGCAAACTTACATTGTGAATCCAGCTAACTCCTAAGACACATGCAAACTTACACTACAACTCCCATTAACTCCTAGGACATTTGCAAACTTACTGTGTGAATCCAACTAAATCTTAAGACTGTGCAAACTTATACTGCAACTCCCATTAACTCCAAAGACACTTGCAAACTTACACTGTGAATCCCGCTAAATCCTAAGACACGTGCAAACTTACACTGTGAATCCAGCTAAATCCTAAGACACATGCAAACTTACACCGTGTATCCAGCTAAATCCTAAGACACATGCAAACTTACACCGTAATCCAGCTAAATCCTAAGACACATGCAAACTTACACCGTGTATCCAGCTAAATCCTAAGACACTTGCAAACTTTCTTGTAGATCCAGCTAACTCCTAAGACACATGCAAATGTACTTTGTGAATCCAGCTAAATCCTAAGACATGTGCAAACTTATGTTATGAATAAAGATAACTCCTAAGACAAGTGCAAACTTACATTATGAATAAAGATAACTCCTAAGACAAGTGCAAACTTACACTGCAACTCCCATTAACTCCTAAGGCACTTGCAAACTTACTGCGAGTCCAGCTACATCCTAAGACTGTGCAAACTTATCCTGCAACTCCCATTAACTCCAAAGACATGTGCAAACTTACACTGTGAATCCAGCTAAATCCTAAGACTGTGCAAACTTACACTGTGAATCCAGCTAAATCCTAAAACACATACAAACTTGCACCGTGTATCCAGCTAACTCCTAAGACTGTGCAAACTTATACTGCAACTGCCATTAACTCCTAAGACACTTACTGTGTGAATCCAGCTAAATCTTAAGACTGTGCAAACTTACACTGTGAATCCAGCTAAATCCTAAGACTGTGCAAACTTACACTGTGAATCCAGCTAAATCCTAAAACACATACAAACTTGCACTGTGATCCTGTAAATCTATCTAATTCTGAAATTACATGCCAGCTTGCACTTTGACCCCATGAATCCATCCAATTCAGTGAGAAACAATCTTTGTTTTGAATTAGCACTGGAGGCTCCCCTTTTTTTCTTTCCTACTAGATATTTAACTGAAAACTGTCATATCTTTTAGACCTTAAAATTTTTAAACCCACGTGTTTATGTTTAATGAAACTAAAACCTAGTTAATTAATTAACAGTACTGATGGTCTTGCATTAATTAGCACAAGCTACTAATTAATGTTTTTAAAAAGAAAGATGTATTTAATGTTTAAAAAAACATGTTTTGTGTTAATGACCAAGATTTTAAAATAAGTCTTTTGTATTTCAGTTTTCAGAATATATTTTTTCTTTAATTTTTGCTTTCATTGTTGGCTTTTCAATGTTTGGATGTATTTTTGTTAATTTTTTCTATGTTACCATGAAACTTGTTTGTTTTAGTATTCCTATTTTCTTTTGCACAAGTTTTGTTTTGAACTTGTTACATTTCAAGTGTCAGCATCAACTATGTATTAACATTTCACTACATATTATAAGTTTTACATTCTATGTTTGAATTTTTATTGCTAACACAAGAATTTTCAGCACGATCTTTGTTGTTTTTTTGTAATTAGTGTATATGTAAATAACATCTATATAAATATTTAATGCCTAATACTAAAACTAACCAAAATGGTTTATTTGAGATTGATCTAGTCAACCTGAACACACTACTGTAATGATGTGGCTATGTCAGGGTTTTAAATATGAGTGAGCTGAGGATTCTTATACAGTAGGTGTCTGTGACTTGTTGGCGATAAATGTTATCAATAAACGAACAGCACACGATCCACTTGTTTTAAAAAATATTCAAAACAAGTCAAACGTATATATAAAAATTCTTTACACTATGGGATATCACAGTTTTATCTAAAACTCTAAATAATTCTCTTTTCTTGTCAAAATTCCACACAGGCTGATTAAATTACTTTAGAATCCAATTGACAAGACAAATTATTTTTCTCTACTCTTATCACAGTAGTATCAGTGAATAATTCACTTATGTTACCCTATGGGTTACCACAGCTGTATCCTAAACCTTAATTAATTATCTCATTTTCATCAAAGTCCACACAGGTGGGTTCAATTACTTTATAACACTCTTTGAAAGTACAAATTATTCTCCTTATCTCTATTAAACTGTGAAACTCACTTGAAAATATTGCCTATTATGGCTAATCACTCACAAGCTGGCTAACTTTTTTCTGACTGAACTTTTACTTTACTTGCACTCCCTTTTATTTATACGTTGTTCACTGAAGCCTCAATTTCTATAAACTACACAAGCAACACTATAATGTAACAATACTCACTTAAGGTAACAAGAAAAATACCAGAGATTTGAGTAACGTGGTAGCAACAATATTACTAAAGCCCAGTACAACAATCTAACTGCATACACAACATACGACTTGTACAGAGTTATGTAACAAAATTTGTCATAACTAACGCTTCTTAAACAATCAAACTTCAATGTTCCTATGATGAAAACTAAAAAAATCATTAAATATTATGTCACAAAATAAATTAAATAATAATGCTTACACTAAACGGTCTTGTATATCCAATAGGCTGACACAAATTCAACATGACATTGTTAAATTTCTCTATTCTTTCTACCCTACATTATGCATTGAATAATGCTACTGAATCTCTCTTCCTCCCCCTCCTTAAATTACAAATAAACACAATATGTCATCTCTTCAAAAACCCATGTATCCTTTAGTTTTCTTCCCAAACAAACATAATTTTATTCCACAGTTAATAAGTTACTTGTTGATCATTGAAAACATTTTTGGCACAACTACTTCTAAACTTATGTTGATTTTAAAATAAATCACTTCACAATTTGGTTTCAGGATCTTGTTGATCCAACTTTTTATGTATAGACATTTCACGTAGGTTTGCAAGACTACAAAATGTTGTTGATTCAACCCTTATTTATAGACATTTAACCTAGATTTACATGACTTCAAAATGTTGTTGATTCAACCCTTATCTATAGACATTTAACCTAGATTTACATGACTTCAATATGTTGTTGATCCAACTCTTATTTATAGACATTTAACCTAGATTTATTTACATGACTTCAAAATGTTGTTGATCCAACTCTTATCTATAGATATTTAACCTAGATTTACATGACTTCAAAATGTTGTTGATCCAACTCTTATTTATAGACATTTAACCTAGATTTACATGACTTCAAAATGTTGTTGATCCAACCCTTATCTATAGACATTTAACCTAGATTTAAAATTTGAGCTGTATTTGTACATCTGAAGAACCCCTTTATATATTTTATTTACTGTGATCTGACAAGTATGTAGATATGATGATCTGAAGGTAAAGTTAACTTTAATGGAGAGCATGTTGCCTAGGAAACAGAAGAAATTATGATAAATGGTGATCTTCCTGAGAGCTTTGTAGTTAGGACAGGAGTGTCTGAAGCAAGGGTCAAAGTCAAGGAAGCAAAAGTAACAAAACCCAAGTGCCATAGTCTCTCCCCTCATCTAAATGAAAGACATCTGCTATACAAACATGATAAGGTTTGTTTTTGTGTTTCATATTTTTACTGTTTTTGTTTTATCTTTCTTTTATTTGTTTCTTGCCATCATTTTTTTACTTTGATCTTTGGACTAACAGAGGATGAACACAAACCTAGAACCATTCCCATTTTTTTCTTAATTATTCTCTCCTTTTGTTTTTTAACTTGGAATGTGCACATGTACATAATGCTGCATAAGTATGCCAGTTATTGGTACATTGTTAACATAATCTGTGACAATCACTACATTATTTTATCTGATGCTAATTACTCATTCTTTATACTTGATGATACATTAGTCCAAATATTCTTTCAAAAATTCAAAATCAACTTTATATTATCTACCATCAGGCTACTGTGACACTGTTTGTAGTACTGTAGTTTGAAGTAAGTGTGTGTGTTTTGAAGTTTTTATAATGTGTTAATTAATAAGGAAAGGTGGAAGTATTATTTAAAAGAACACACTTTCAAAAGAATGTTGCCACTCTGGTGAAGAACTGAACACATTTGTTTATTTATAAGAAAAATTGTTTACACTTGG
This sequence comes from Limulus polyphemus, assembly GCF_000517525.1. Lineage (NCBI taxonomy): Eukaryota > Metazoa > Arthropoda > Merostomata > Xiphosura > Limulidae > Limulus > Limulus polyphemus. The sequence continues at coordinate 9,093 of NW_013672581.1, forward strand.
ATGAATGATTTTTTTGTACTGATTGCTGTTCACTTTTGATTTAATGCTGTAGTCAGTGTGTTTTATACATTAAAGATTAGTGACATAGTTTAAAGTTATATAACTTATCTGATAAAGATTAGTGACATAGTTTAAAGTTATGATTTATCTGATAAAGATTAGTGACATAGTTTAAAGTTATATAACTTATCTGATAAAGATCAGTGACATATGTTATATGACTTACCTG
>NW_013672581.1:10262-20698 GCF_000517525.1 Limulus polyphemus
CACACACGCAAAGAAAAACATGATTATAAAACACAGAAAGCAGTCTTATCAAACTGTGTAGCAAATTCCAAGGTAAGATTGTGCTATACATGTTATCTTAGCGACAACTAACGTGTTACAGGTTTCTGAGCAGTACTTACTGTGTACTCGATGATCCCTGTATATAATGATCTGTATATCTTTCATATTACGTTTTGTTCATACATTAATCATGTGTCTTTTCAGAGTGATACAGACACATCTGTAGAACTCCCTCTGGTGGTTAAAACATCACCTATAAGAGGTAAGAAATGTTTCTTGGGTAGATTAACTAATGTTATTTAGAGGACATAACATACACCAGGAATGGTACAATTGAACCTCAGGAGGCTTTATTTTGTGTTGTTCATACAAAATTGTTATCTATATTTTCATGTTTTTCATAACAGATATTAAAAAGTAACAGGTTAACTAAAATATTTATCACTATAAATGTGTATCACTTCCAAAAATATTTGGTCGTAATTTTTTTGGCTTTCACCATTGAATATTCTATATGATATCACTGCTAAATTTTCTGCGTAGAATCCAAAGGAAATGCTTCGTCCAGTGAACGGTCATTAGACTCACTATGTGTCAGTGTTAAATCCTCTCCATCCCAAGGAGTAGCCCAACCACCTGATAACCATGATTCACCCAATCTACGGGTTTCTACTGGTTTCGTGAAGAATAGGGGTGCAACGTCTACAAGGTTCAAGTCAAGGTTGAAGAGAGAAGAAAATGTGGATTGTGAACAGGGTTATCGCAGTGATCACGAAGTGTACCTCTTGCATAGGGAACAGTTGGAGCCTCAGGATGGATATTTTAGTGACTGGGAGACTGAAGCAGGAAGAGAAATCTCTCTTAGTAACTTGCATACACCTCTTTGTACTCGTGTAACTTCACGTGAAGATCCGGTTCCAACGAGAATTCCTACAAATGGTCAAGTACCAGCTGTTCACAACAGTGCTTCAGTCCATAATCAATTGCAGGGCTCTGCACATAGGTGGGATAAAAGTACCGAGGGTTTTGACTACATTGATAATGGTTCCGAAAATGAAGAACAACAGCAGTACCAGATTAATGAAAGAGACCAGCATTTGAGACCTTCTCTTCCTGTGAGTATATTTTCTTTTGTCAGATTTATAAAATATTTACAATAAAAGAGCAGATGGTTTTCAATTTATGTATAGTTAATCTTAAATAATACACTATTAAATAGGAATATAACCTTGGCTATAGGTGGGTATTGTAAGGAAACATAAAAGTCTATACATGTAGGATGTGTGTACATTGTTTAAAAATCATACAAGAATTTGATTGTTTCATTTGATTAAAATACTTACTTAAAAAGAAGCATTATAATTAGTGTTTACATATACATTTGTTCTCAAGCAGTCAGTTTAAAAATCATACAAGAATTTGATTGTTTCATTTGATTAAAATACTTACTTAAAAAGAAGCATTATAATTAGTGTTTACATATACATTTATTCTCAAGCAGTCAGTCGATCTGTATTTGGTTGATTAGATCTTTTATCAGAATTCTTAAGTTTCGTGTAAACAAAACTGAACATTGCAGTCAAAAACTCACAAAATATTGTTACAGTGCTTTTTTTTTTATATTACTTTTCCCATGGAACTTAATGTGTAATTAATCCTTTCAGAATCTTCAACATTCTAGTCCTGATGAGCCTAAAGATGTAGTATTTATCCCTGAGACACAGAACCAGTCTGGTTCCAGTTTATCTTATGGATCCACCAGAGGTTCCGTGCAACCCCATTATGCATCCTTGCAGTACAATCCAAGACAGTCTCCATCTCCCTGTACCAACCCAAAGAGGTCCATTGGAGTTTCTCCACCGACTGTAAGATTTCCTCACTCGCATAAAGTCAATGATCAGGACTTCTCACAAGTTGTACTTCCATCTCAAACTTCTCTTCCCAGGCCCCAAGCTCAACCAATTCCCTCCACAAAACTCACATCAAATCAACGACTTGGATTTCCTGTAGTTAGGAATCATCCCCCTCTTGCTTACTCAGGCTATCCTATTGAAGTAGCTTCAAGGTTTCCAAACATTGCACCTAGTTTGCAGGATTCACAGATGTATATTCCTCAGTCAAGTGTCCTACCTTTAGATGTGCGCTCTCCTCTACTTACTGTGTTCCATCATCCTCTAAGACCACCATCCTCTCATTGGAACTTACCTCATTACTCTTCTAATGGCTGTGATTATCAGGAACAACAGTCACCTTCATCTGTGGCTGTGCATTCTCATAGTTCAAGTTCCTCTGGATTTCATCTTCGTTCACCAACTCCATCTTGTACCACGTCGTTGTCCATGCAGGAAGCATTGTCCCATTTCAGTACATCAGACATAGGGTCTCACACTAACATTGTATCAAGCACTGATCATCCAGAGCAAATCAGAAGATATCACATCCCTCTCTCCAACTACAGAAATCCTCAGGAAGGTACGTATTAACTCTCTCAACACAGACTCGTTTATATATTATTATTATTTATTTTACCTAATCTAAGCTTAACTCACCTAAAGAGATCCCTATTTTTACATTTTAATTGCTTTTATAATAATAAATAAAGAATAAACATGAAAAACAACAAATAAAGTAGTTACCCGAGTTTTTTTTTTGGCTTTCTATTGGTTATAGGTAATATATTATTGAACGTAAGAGAGAACTATTAACATGTCCTGAAAGATAGGATGTAACAGGAGGGGTCTGATTTTCTATTTGTTAGCTCTGTAACCAAGAAAAATTGAAGGCTATAAAAAATTGTGGTTTGCTGAGAAATGATGAGTGAGTAATTAATGTTTAATTTCCTAGTTATTGGAGGGGTGGTGAATATAATAGAGTAGAGAAGATGTGTCATGTGTGTCACACTAGGGGAAATTCAGGATTTTTTAAAATGTTGTCTTATAGAATTAAGAACACATCTTATAAAGTTCTGTGTGATACTCTTTGTAAGTAGGAACATTTTCTACCCAAAAATGCAGACATATATTGAAAGAATATCAACATTTATTGAAAACATATCTTTAAAAACAGAATATAAATTCCAAAACATACTTACTTCCACTGACACTTATAGCTAATACTCAGCTTCCAGGTTTTATTCCTTTGCCCATCTAAGAATTGGTCTGATTTTTTCTCGCTTGCTCCAATCTTTTATATCCCACTTAATTACCTTGGTGATATTTGTCTCATGATACTCTCTACTTACGTCAGTGCACCTTCTATCCTGGTATATAATCACCTCATTCAGATAGTTATCACTTTTTCTCAATAAAGTGCTTAGACATTGGTTTTCCTAAAGAAGTGTTATGATAGTTAACATTCTTGTGCAATTTTTGCATTGGATAATTGATTTTAATTCAATAATATTTTAATAAATATAAAAACAAAATATCTTTTTATTTCAACACACTGTTTTCAGGCATGAATTCCTGGGTTACTGTTTACAGCACGGAGACTAATCAGACCTCCTCTATTCCACCTTTGTTATTTAGCGCCTCTCAACAGTTGCGAGAGGAAGGGGGTCACTCTCAGTTGTGGCTGTCCGTGATCTGACTCACCGTGAGATGGAAACGTATATTCGGTCTGGGGGTTTTGAGGCTCCTCTTTTTTTGTTTTGTTTCATTGGATCCCACTCTGTAGTGAGTGTTGCCAAGGTAGGTGTGCTTTTATCAATCCAATTCCACACTAGCAACCACTTTTTCACTGTACTTACTACCGGTTGCACCAGGCTCTGTAGAAATGAGGTGTTCCATAAGACCACCTAGGAGTTCACTATGTGGTATTATCATACTATGCTGGACTGCCACTCATGGACTATCATGAGTAAAGCTAAAGGTGATCCTGCCCATCCCTACCAGTCTTCGGATTGAATAAATTGGGGTCGGCTTGCTTTTAAAATTTAAGGGAACTTGGTTCACCTATTGCACTGTTTCCAGAGCACTGTTCCTCATGGTTTCCCACTGCGCATTATCCCCCATATTCTACTAGTGGATCTAGGGTGTTCTTACCACACGGTTTCCAGTCACTGGGGTGGTGGACAGAGGCTTTTCCTCCAGAGTTTGTGTGAATTCCTCCACTCTTAGAGAAGAGAGCAAAGGTGGGGGCCCTCCTACCCAGGTCCCTGGAATTTTTCTCCAGACATTGGTAGGAGTGGTAGCAGCCTACATGGGAGCCTACTTCTAATACCAGTTCAGATTTGATGCTCGGCTATTCAGTTGGGGTGTGCATGGCCCTTCTTTATGATCAATATTGGTTCAGTACATTGCTCATGGAAGGGGGTCCACTATCTCTTCATAATTCCAAACATAGAGTGGTCCCATCCTGGGTCCTTGGTTGAGCACAGTTTGTTCCATGTCCTCCCCATAATTCCAAGGGCGAGTGGTTGGGGAGTAAGGATGAATGTTCATAATTCCAGATCAGATGAGTTCTGTTTTTTGGTTGAGTAATGAATACATGATCCTGTCATTCTGAGCTTGGATTGTTGCCTTTCAGACTTCTTCAGGTGGAAGAGATGGTTTATCTGCTTTGGTGTTGCTTACTTTCTCGTCATGATTCTGGTGGTTTGGAACACATCACTCTATGGCTACTGGTTGGGATCCAATCAAAAGTATATATATATAAATATAACATTGAGGTCTAATTGCCCAAGCCACCAATGTGGGATATAGGTACCTAGGCCCCTTAGTTCCAACCCCTGAGTAGTGAAACCCCTGGTTGGGGCTGGCACATAGCGATAAACACTCGTAACATTCCACCCTTGATACAGGAATTAAGTTCCTGGTGAAGAGCATACCTGTTTTGGATGCAGTTAGGTTCCCCCATTCATGTGCCAATCTTATCATGATACACCCATGTTCTGTGCAGACACTTTCTGTATGGATAATGCCCTCATCAGCCCCTCCACCTTCTCAATGTGGGATTCTAGCTGTAAGTGTCAGTGAATGGTAAGTATGTTTTGGCAGTTAACATTTTCTTACATTGAAAATGTATTTCCAATAATGCTTACCTCTGCTGACATTCTCCTGCCCTTTCTCCCCTCTAAAAGCCAGTGTTAGAGACTGGGATGGAGTCAGTCTTAAAAAAAAGTGATAACATTATTTGAATGAGGTGCTTGTATACAATACCAGGATAGAAGGCTCATTGATGTAGGTGGAGAGTATCACAAGACAAAGGTAATTGAGTGGGGTATAAAAGACTGGAGCATGCAAGAAAAATTAGACCAATGCTTAGATGGGCAAAGGAAGAAAACCTGGTGGTAAAGTCATAGCTATAAGTGTCAGCGGAGGTATTATTGGAAATACATTTTCAATTTAGCAAAATGTTAATTTTTCTCACTGTTTTCAGTTTTGAGAATAATAATTAAGAAGGTTGGTTTGAAAGATGCAATTCCTCAATTTTTCATGTAGTTAGATTAAACCTTAAGGATGAATGCAGTTTTATTTATTACAACGGTGTTTAATAGTGGAGGCATTCTGTAACTGTTCCATTGTTTCAACAAATTGCAGAAAGGTGATTATACTGGTCAAATGAGATTCAGACTTGTTAAGAATTTAGATGTTAACTAAGCTGTTAACTGTAGAACATCTTACAAAACAAAGTTGTAATTTGTATTATATTGTATTGCCAGGAAACAGTCTTACTTTTGGTACTAAACCTCAGTTAAGTTGCTCAGAAACTTACCAGCACGTGTCTCAAGTCATAACAACACACCCAGGTCAAGAGCTTCAGTGGTATGACCCAGCTGGAGCAGCTAGCCAATCTCCTGCTATTCCAAAAGGGTTTCTCTCTCCTGGTAGTAGTGCCAGCTGGACACATGCAGAGTCATCTGTTGGAAATCAGCAAAACAGACCAGCCGGTTATGGTTTAGTAACTGAAAGGACAAATCCACCACTAATAAATGATGTGGAATACTGCCAATCAGGCTCTTTTATAAATTCTTTCTGTCCATCTAGTGGTAATGATAGACCATCCAGTGTTCGCTCATCCCTATCTCGCCACTCCTCTCGGCCATCATCTTTTTCAAGCATGAACTCTGCCTCTCCAGATAGCTCTACAAAACAACTGCTTGGACCACCCAGAGGAGACCCAAGTCAGTGTTATATTAATGGATTAGATATATGTGTGAACTTTGTACCAGATGCACAAGAATCTCCTGCTAAAAGTTTACCAGATGCACAAGAACCTCCTGCTAAAAGTTTACCACCATCTCCAAGGGAAAAATCATATAATGAAGACAAACTACTGTCATCTGATCCTCCTCCATTACCTCCAAAACCTTCTTTTCAAACAGCTGGCTTATTACATGGGAAAGATATGGAAGGTGAGTTACCAGTCCTGAAGTTTAGGTCATTACCTGTTGGTGCTAGAGAATATGGTCAATCTGTGGAACAGCAACAATCAAATCACTTATTAGACAGTAAACAAATAACAGAGAGGTTGCATGATATTCATTTTTCTCCCATTTTACCTGCCCATTCCTCAAAACATGAAAACAAAGAAGTCGAAACTCATACTTCACATTCTATACAAGTGGACAGAGTTGTGTCAGAGGGCAAACGTGTTTCTCCGTGCTCTAGCAGTGGAGCCAGAACTGTAAACTGTCCTGCAGGTGTAGAAACTCAGTTTTCCCCTACTGGCAGTTTGTTTGATAACCATAGAAACGAGCACGATGAAGGTCAGTCTTCTCCACAGCAACTGAACAAGCCTTGGATTTTTGGTACTCATAAGAACACACAAGTGGTATGTTCAAAATATTAGATTACCCCTTCATTCACTAACTTATAACGTCAGTTGACAGATATTACTTCACTTCATGCCATCTGACTACACCTTCATTTACTGGTTACAACCAGTCAACTACTGTACAGCAGTGGGTACATGCAGTCAAACTGTGCCCTTTTAGGTACATTCTACTATCTGTCCTGTTATAAACACCTTTTATAGTTGGACTGTCTGTCCTGTTATAAACACCTTAATTCTACTATATACCTAACAATGTATATAGTTGGACTGTACATTGTTAGATATATAGTAGAATTAAGGTATTTATAACAGGACAGGATTTTATAATGAAATCTCCTGTTTCTGCTCTGATGAGTTTTATATACAATACATTCAGGCTTTAATGAAGTAAATGACAGGATTATTAGGGTTATTGTAACTAAACAAACCCTAAATAATTAATATTACACTTTTTTTTTAAATTTCATTATTGTAGTGTCCCGTGATGATAACTAAGAACCCTGATTTAGGCTTCAGTATTACAGGTGGAGCAGGAAATCTTCAAAACCCCAACAAACTTCAAGACACGGTCAGTAGGAAAAAGTATTTGATTTCATAACATATAATACAATAGTTTTGATTGTAGCCTATAGTATGTTGTGCATTTGATGTTAATCTTGTGTTAAGTATGTCTTGATAAATATATAACTGTTGGAATGAACTAGTTTACAGAAAAACTTTGTTTGTATTGATCATTAAGATTATAAAATCTTTCTGGCTTCAGACAATAAGACCCATATAATAAACTGTGCAGCAGTGTAACAGGTAGCAATTCATGTCATCATTTCAGATGTGCTGATATCTGTTGATAAAGCCTGAAATAAGTATATTCAAGCAGATTGAAAAGCTACAAAGTATCATAACAGTCACACAAGTTGAAAGTAGGGATGAAAGCTTTATGTCAGTGTACGTAATTAGGATTTCGTGGATGTGAAAGAAAGTCCCCAAGTTTGTGGAGTTTCGTAGCTTGTGAGAAGAAGAGTTCCTAAACCAAACTTTGTAATCAACCAGAACCTGTTCTGTTTGTGGAGTTTCGTAGCTTGTAAGAAGAATAGTTCCTAAACCAAACTTTGAAATCAACCAGAACCTGTTCTGTTTGTGGAGTTTCGTAGCTTGTGAGAAGAATAGTTCCTAAACCAAACTTTGAAATCAACCAGAACCTGTTCTGTCTTTGTAACTTTTGGTTTCTTCTGTAACTGGTTTGTGCCAGTTTGAAAATCTTGAATAAGTCGCTTTGTAGTTGGCAGTAAGCTGAAAGTTTGGTTTGGACTGAGTCATTTTGTGTTATGTGGTAAGCTGACAGTTTGAATTTGAGTGAGTCATCTGGTGTTATGTGGTAAGCTGACAGTTTGACTTTGAGTCAGTCACCTTGTGTTATGTGGTAAGCTGACAGTTTGACTTTGAGTGAGTCACCTTGTGTTATGTGGTGAGCTGACAGTTTGACTTTGAGCGAGTCACCTTGTGTTATGTGGTAAGCTGACAGTTTGACTTTGAGTGAGTCACCTTGTGTTATGTGGTAAACTGACAGTTTGACTTTGAGTCAGTCACCTTGTGTTATGTGGTAAACTGACAGTTTGACTTTGAGTGAGCACTTCAAGTTTGAAAATAAAGTGTTTTGAAATTAATAATTTTTTGTGTTTAGGTCACGTGTTATTTTTTAAGAGATTTTTTCTGCTACATTCTTCAGAGTAACTTATTGCCATATTTCAGGTTTTTATCACAGGTAATTTTTTTTATTCTAAAAATAGTTCGATATGATGAGTCCAACCTCTTATAACTGGGTTAATGCTGGTTTTATACTTAGTAGTCTGTGACTTCTAAATGCTTGGTTTCTTAATTATGTTGTTTTCTTGAATGCAAGACATTTTAAATTCATGCACCTCCTTCGCTCAAGTAATTACAAATGCATCATTAGGATAGAGAAATACCTAGATTTGTAATTTCTGTGGATTATATTGTCCTTTCTTTGATTCCTAGGGTATCTATGTATCTCATGTTGAGGATAATGGGCCAGCCAGTACAGCTCTAAGACCAGGAGATAAGATCCTTCAGGTATCTTTCTGATGTTTGCTAGTTTGAGTATTTGAAAGCTGGCAAGTTTTTCCATACATCTACAGGTTCTTAACCCTTCTAATATGGGTAGGTGGTTTCCACCCAGCCTGTATTCCCAAAAGTAATCATAGAGCAGTTATACGGTAACTTTTTAAAGTGTACACGTATCTTCACAAAAATTTACAGATTATCAGTAAACAGTACAAAAAATTCAGTCACAAGGTATAAGTTTTTGTAATTAATTATTTGCTCATTTTTGAATGTTGACTATCCAACATGTGAAGTAATTTTGATTTTAAGATTAAAAATATTTATGCATCAGAAAACTGTCAAATTTCCCATGCAAAATCTCTATAACCTCCTAATATCCTCCAGATAATTATCAAATTATATTTTATCTGTTATTTTCACTATTGTATCTCTGTATGGGTTGGGTCAATTCAACCGACCTTGTAACCACCATAAAAGAATAGGAAATACATATAAGTTATACTTTTCTCATTCTAGAATCACTACAGATTATAACACGAAATAGCTTAAATCTCATAACATTTTACATATATAAAAATTATTGTTTTTATTATATTGACCTTCCAGCCATGCCTGGCTAACAATACAGAAGTTGCAATTATGTGGGCACATGTACACTTACGTTGCCGTATCCAATAATATAGAACTGGCGATTACAAAGTGACCTGTCTTGACTGTGTTTTATTGGACCAGTATTTTGTTAAATAGTCACGTTTCAATTATTATACATTATTATTATTTACAAACAAGTTCTTAAACTTATTTTTCTTAAAACATAGAACAGTAAATAAAGAAGTATAGAAAACAAATAACTTCTAGTTACGACCTGTGAACTCGGTTGCTACTTGCTGTAGCGTTAACAAATTTCACACTTGGAGAATGTAAAAAAAAAATTATTTTTTTTGGGGGGGGGGGGGTATATGTGCATTTTGAAATAACCAAAAATCATAAATTACTACATCAATACCACAGAATTCCACAATAATTTATCAAACTTAGTAACTTGGCCATATTTGGGTCTAAAAAAATGTGATATTTCAAGCTTAATAATGTTTTACCAGTTTGAATCTACCATGTTTGATTCTCTAAGTGTAGCTATATCATAGCAAGTAGGAAAGATAGGAGGTTCTTATCTTCTAGCTTGTCAATATATGTGCTTTGAGTTCCTAATTCATAAGAAATGATACTTTGTATTTGGATACCATAAACATCTGAACCAATGTTACATTCAACATACCATGTGACACCAAAAATCGATATTTAGGTGTGTTTTTTTTAATATCTACTTTTAAATTAAGAAATTAACTAACGTATAATCTATAATTTGATACCAAACTTATTGACATACATTCATAAAATAGTAGGTCAATAAAATTTTGAATGTATGTCTACAAAGATGGCCTTTGACCCATGACCACAGGAAGACCCGTCTCAGTAGGGTTAAACTGTGTATAACAGTGACTGTTGCTATGATTTTGATTAACAAAGTTTTAAACCAACTTATAAACATTAAAGAA
>NW_013672581.1:21698-24205 GCF_000517525.1 Limulus polyphemus
TTAAACTGTGTATAACAGTGACTGTTGCTATGATTTTGATTAACAAAGTTTTAAACCAACTTATAAACATTAAAGAACACCACTTAGGTTGGTTAGATCGATGCCATCCACCTGCGGAACAATGTTTTTTTATGAAGTAAAGCATGACTTGATCTGGGTACCACACACATGCACGAAACCCTTTCTATTTTTTTGATGAATATAAAAATGGTTTCAAAGAAATGTTTCAAACCATCCATATAAGGAAAATGTCAACAAAACCAACAAATTGAAATTGATAAAAAAAAAGCTTTTCAAAAAGCAATACGAGAACAAGCTAATGGTGTACTACAGGGGACTAGTACCACCAAAACCTAAGTGGTGAACAAGCTAATGGTGTACTACGGGGGACTAGTACCACCAAAACCTAAGTGGTGAACAAGCTAATGGTGTACTACGGGGGACTAGTACCACCAAAACCTAAGTGGTGAACAAGCTAATGATGTACTACAGGGGACTAGTACCAGTATATCTATGATGATTTCAGGGGAGTAAGAACGTGCTGGATGGAGATCATCTTATTTAACCAATCAGTGAAAGAGTTACAAATGAAGTAAAACTGAGATTAATTAAAGCAGAAGATAGCAAGTTGTGTTGATTATATTGAATATACTTGTAATGTATAATTAGTAGTAAGTATTTCCTGGACTATAATGAATAGTTATTAAACTGTGGCTAATACTAAACCATTTTGTTATTGAACAACTGCAATAGCTTAGCTATTATAAAAAAAAAGTAATATATATATATATAATGTTACGTAGAAAAAGAATAACTGAACATTTTATGTTTTTAATGTTATAGTAATATCTCTCGTTGAAATTATGCAATATTTGTTACAAAGTAACTGATTTGTTTTTTGGTACTGTAAGTACGAGAAACATGATTTAGTATATATATGGCAATGTTTAACCTTTCCTGTGCCGTGTTTAACAATTATCTTGGAGGTTTGAGACTTGTTGTTTAAACTTTTAACTGTTAGCTTTCAGAAGTCACGAGTAAGGTCAGTAGTTTACATAATGCTGTTTGTTTCGGTCAACTCAGACTTGTTTGTTAGTGATTTTGAAGTCAGGTGATAAACAGGAATTGTCCAAGAGTCAGATACAGGGTTTAAGATTCTAAGATACACATTCAGGTTCTTGTGTGTAGTTTTATTTTTGTCCACGTACTTGGAGTTGTTTTCAGATATGTTTTTATGCCTCCTAGTCTTACATTCTTACTGTCTTCAAATGAGGTTTTTATTTTCAAGACTCAGGTTGTCACACTCAAATGAACGGACAGATATAATTGTTCAGAACAAGTTATGAAACTGTTTGAACAGTGAATTATTATTTCAGTTCTTTGTATTTATTTCAATTTCCACGATATACATGTCCTTGTGACTTCATATGAGTTTTCAACAGCACATGAATTTGTTAATTTGGACTTTTCTTTGTGTAATTGGCCTAGGTTGAATCTAGTGATTAGCAAGTTAATCTGAGGGGGTCCACATCCAGTGATTAGCATGTTAATCTGAGGGGGTCCACAATTCACATCCTCTTACATGTTAATCTGAGGGGGTCCACATCCAGTGATTAGCATGTTAATCTGAGAGACAATCAAATTCAATTATCTGATTAAAGTAGCTCAAGAGTTGGTTGGGTTCACCAGCTGCCTTCTTTCTAGTCCTTCAGTTCAATAGTTAAGGATGAATATATATATATATAGATAGCCCTTGATTAGCTTTATGTAAATATCTGAAAAACAAGCAGAGCATCATTGTGGAATTATGTCAACAATCTGAATTTCTACCTACTTGTTCTGTAATTTAGATTTTTTTACAGATATTTAAAAAAAAACATGATATTTTATTTCAACCAAATACAATTTTTCATTCAGAAAGAAAACTGAAACAGTCCAGTGCATATTTTCAGTAATGTTTAGTGCTTTAAGCTTTTTTCTACTGCTGTTACTTACGAAGGCCAGTACTGAAATTTTTTGTACTAGTTTTTTCAGGAACAAAATTCACTGAATATCAAACTGATATTCTGAATTAAGGTGGTTTAAATATTTTGTAACAATTCGTATCATCTGATCCATATTTTACACCAACTTTTGATGCCATGTTCTTCTGTGTATAAAGAAAGTACACGAAGTAGATAAAAGAAGTTGAAAACATACATGGATTACTTCAGAAGATATTAATGAAAGCTATGTAATGACCTTTTATACAATTCATGGTTAAGGCATAGCCTTCAAACGTGTTTGGAATTCTGTAATTAATGGAATTGAAGAGGATTTTTACCCAGGTTTTTTTAATATAAAAAACTCCACTGAGTTAGTATGTGTCGGACATATTTATGTTTAGAAATACTTTACTTGCCACTTCATTGCAGAGGTAGCGTTAGTCATTTATCTAAATTGTGGCACACACACACCCTTCTCCGTTTGTATCATCAGCAAATGGTGTTATACGTTTAAAAGGTAAA
>NW_013672581.1:25205-29385 GCF_000517525.1 Limulus polyphemus
TAAACCCTTCTCCGTTTGTATCATCAGCAAATGGTGTTATACGTTTAAAGGTAAACCCTTCTCCGTTTGTATCATCAGCAAATGGTGTTATCCGTTTAAAAGGTAAACCCTTCTCAATTTGTATCATCAGCAAATGGTGTTATACGTTTAAAAGGTAAACCCTTCTCCGTTTGTATCATCAGCAAATGGTGTTATACGTTTAAAGGTAAGTAGAGTAGAATAAAAATATATATACATAAAGTTGTTTCTTTTGTCAACTAATGATCGATCAAATTTTATAAAAACAACTGTTTTTGATAAATTAAATGAAGTTGGAAAAAAATTCAGTCAACACTTATAATAGAAAGTATTAGATCAGTAATTCCTAGTTGTCAGTTTCTATGGTGATAATACATTTATTGTTGGTACAAGTAACACCATTGAATGTTAGCTTGTCATAAGTTGTCCAACACTAGGTTTGATGAGTCCAGTTTGAAGTAAGAAAAGTAAGCTGCAAGTGCTGTTGTTGTACGTATGCTGTTGTTGTTGTACGTGTGCTGTTGTTGTTTGTACGTGTGCTGCTGTTGTTGTTTGTACGTGTGCTGCTGTTGTTGTTTGTACGTGTGCTGCTGTTGTTGTTTGTACGTGTGCTGCTGTTGTTGTTTGTACGTGTGCTGCTGCTGTTGTTTGTACGTATGTTGCTGTTGTTGTACGTATGTTGCTGTTGTATGTACGTATGCTGCTGTTGTTGTATGTTAAGATAATCAAAAGCCCATTCTCAAACCAATAAAAAAAACAGAGAAATAATAAGTGTTTAGGAAATATGGAATTATAAAATATGATATGTAATAAGTGGTCAAGACATGACCATCGTGTAATCATGTATAATAAGTGGTCAAGACACCACCATTGTGTAATTCCAAATTTCACTCCTTGTTTATAGCTGTTTTTCAGTGTAATTCCAAATTTCACTCCTTGTTTATAGGTATTCTGCAGTGTAATTCCAAATTTCACTCCTTGTTTATAGCTATTCTTCAGTGTGATTCCAAATTTCAATCCTTGTTTATAGCTGTTCTTCAGTGTAATTCCAAATTTCACTCCTTGTTTATAGCTGTTCTTCAGTGTAATTCCAAATTTCACTCCTTGTTTATAGCTATTCTTCACTTGATATTTTTATACCATGTTAAACACTTTCAAAAAATCACTTTTCAAATGAATACTCTGTTTTTTCTCCATATAGCTGATGCCTTATGTTAACTTCCGAACCATTTGTTGACCATTTTTATAGATGTATAATCTCTTAGTGTTACTGGCTAGTTTAGACAATTAAATAACAAAGTGAATTGATGCCACTATATGTTTATTTGTTGTTCAACAATGTTTTTTATAGATCTAGCATGCTGCTTATAGGTATCACACTTCCTGTGATTTTGTTTAACATTTGTTTAACAACAAGTAAAAGCTTGGTATGGTCTATCCTTTCACTGGTGGTGTGTGTCTGTGAGCCAGAATTAACCTGATTGTATAGAATGTTTTTCTCAGTTTTAACAAAAATCCAGATTTAGAGGTTGTCTTCAACTAACAATTACAAAATTTTAACTTAATGAAAATATAATTTCTCTGAATCAACTCACTTTTATTTGTTTTAGAATATAGACAAAATAGATGTAGTAGAATCTCTCAGTTCCATGGGTTACTAATTTAATTTCAACTCTCCCAGTTGACATGGTGATGCTCTCTTGTTTTTCATCATCATGTTTGTTGAGATGAAAGCTATAAATACAAACTCACACATAAATTTAAAAATAACCTTCAATGGCCTTGTTTCGGTAAGAAAAAAGCTCAAAGCACGTTAGCCTAATTTTTATACTAAAGAAAGTGTATCTTAGCAATAGGCTAGATGATCACCCTTAGCAACCCGTGAGAAATTACAACAGTAGGTCTGTAGTTAGAGCTTTGATATAATATAGCTGTAACTTGTCAGATTCAAGTTTAAAGACATGCATTTATTTATTATTTGTTAAACAAACCTAAACAGATTTTATGAATGGAAAATGTGGACATTTGATGACTGTTTGGTCGATATATATTTATGTACGTTATTTGGAATGAACCTCCATATATTGCATTACTGTTTCACATTTTTAACTTGTTATAACGCTGTGAGTGTAAAAATAGGTTTGGTTCATTTCACATTTTTTTAATTGTCAAAAAGTTGAATAATCAAAAAAGCTTTAACGACTTTACAGAGTTTTTATTAAAACTTATTTCTATGCAGTTATAATAAACACTTCAATACATAAAGAGAGTAACCCCTTTAATGAAAACTAATCAAAATTATATTTAAAACAGTGTGTGATAATGTAAATACCAAGTGTTCGCCTTGATGAGTGCTATTTTATGATTTGTTCAAGGAAAGATGATCAGCTTTTATAAAATGTGACACATCGTAGCAAAAAGAATCAATTCAACAACCTGGTTCAGTGTTTTATATTCTAGACACGTTAACTGGTATACTGCATGCATATAATGTACAAAAAAATAATAATACTCCTTGCTATATTATAGGACTTAGCCAGAAGACAGTTTTTATAGTAACTATTTAACTGGGATTGTTGTCATTAGATTAGTAAATATTTAGATACTTGTGTAGACTGAGAGGTTGTGATTGTACAATAAAAAATATATTTTAGAACATGGTGTCTTTTTTTTTAGAGGAGAATACCCAAGTCATTTACAAGAAAAACTTTTTATCACAGTGACGTTTCGATTTTCTATTGACCGTGAAAAATTTGATGTACCTTTGATTTTTAATTCCACACTAGGTTGTATTCAGATGCTTATTTAAAGAAACAACGAAAACGTAGAAAAAATAAATTTCTGAAACCTTATAAGAAAACTAACTTAGTAACACATAATGGAATAAAAGGTGAGATGAAACAGCTGTCGCATCTAGCCTATTGTATTACCGATCGAAAAAGTTACAAGATATCACCGAAAACACTTGTACGGTTGTTATTAACTAGGAGAAATGAATACCGTTATTTGTTTAACAATAACTGCATAGGTGGCGTGGGTTACTTACTGGTTGCCTTCAATCTGGTCGTTAGTTCTAAATTAATGATGGCCATGCCTAAACTTAAGGTATCTGACCGGACCGTTGTGCCTTATGAAGTACCATTTAGGTTGAAAACACCATAAAATAAAGTACAAAACTAGAGCTATATACCAAAAAGCGTTAAATTAAATAAAGGTGAGTATTAGTAAGGTCAAAATACTTTAAAAAAGTCAATGTAGTGAGGGAACCAGAAATATAAATAAATATAATTAAAATGCTACGTAAATTTAAGCCTCAACCACTTTCGTAATTGTGGATTATTTATTCATTATCTCTCTCTGGGAAGTCAACACACCACAGTAAATTAAAATAATCAGGAAGTTGATTTATCTTGCTAATATTATGCCGTAAAGATTTCTTTTGTTGGCCGGGTTATTATGGATTATCGGTAAAAAAGACTATATTGAACACTACATGAAAAAGCCGGAGCCGGGTTTTGAACCCAGGACCTCTGGCTGACTTAACGTACTTGCTGGTGAAAAGAACAATGAAAAATGAAGTCCACTTAGTGCTGACAAGAACTTTTAATTTTGTCGACTTCAAGTTCTTCATTTAGCATAATCAAGGTGACCAGATTTCCAAATCGAAAAACCAGGACAGTTAAGCCCTTAATTTCAAAATGATTATTACAAATTTGAAGTAATTTAACTGTTATTTAATTTACTTTAAATTTATTGAACAACTTCCACAATATTTCCAAATATATTAGTATTGGCATTGTTTTTAAAATAGTTTCAACTACTTTTTAAATACAAACATTTAAACTGAATAGTGCTATACAGTCTTACAGTGGCTAATAACCATAAGCTTGTAAGATTGAGTCTACTTACTGGGTAATTATGTAGGGATTTTTGTATGGTTTTGTGTATTCATTCCTACCCTGTTTCTGTGCTTTTTGGCATTGCCATCTTTACATCATAATTAATTTTTGTGCAAAAAATATTATTTGTTTCCCCCTCTTTTTTTAAACAATTTCAGTGAAGTAGTTTAAAAAGTGAACATTTATTTTTTATAATCCAATAGCAATATATATATTTTCAGTATCACCTGTTTCTCTAATTAAATTGAGGTTCAGAGAATCTG
>NW_013672581.1:29589-35103 GCF_000517525.1 Limulus polyphemus
TCAATAGTAATATATATCGTTAATATCACCAGTTTCTCTAATTTTGGATTGTGTTGGGGTTCAGAGAAGCTGGAATGGATCCTCCAGGTCAGTACCCTAGAGTGCTGGACTGGCGTTAAGGGGATATTTATAGAACCCATGCCTTCCAACTGACTGCATGTACATACAATCGACTCCACCACATGCTAGGGTCATGAGAATTAATAAGTAGGACATCATACAGATTCCAAGCCATGAAGTATAATACCATGTGTACACACACAGCTGCCACGCTCGACCTCACTGAAAATGTGAAGTAGACTGCTATACAACATACTGTCTTGATAATTAAGAAACTGGTGTTTTTAAACTCAGACATCAATAACATGTACACAGATCTGTCAGTTGAAAAAATACTTGATAAATTAATCTTTATTTACTTTTACTAAAATTGTTTTGGCAGATATCATGTTTGTGTAATAAGAATTCACAAACGGTCGTTTTATAAGAACAATTTGTGCTGCCATCTATTGACTAGAAATGAAATTATTTATGGAACATGGAAGTAATATATGCTTATAAACTGAACTCACTGTTAAGTAGTACTTTCCTTTTTTTTTCCCCCCCAGAAAATGTGTCTGGTAGAAGAACAGAATAATATAACTGTTATACAAGTAGGTGCTCAGATAAGACTATAACTCAACTTTAGCAGCTATTTGTAAGCATCACAGAATGATCAGATTGAATGCGGCGGCTATTATTTTCTCGGCCGATCCCTACATACTTAGCATGTCTTTGCTTAGTGATAGGCTACTTCATACTTGGATTTATTTATGAATCTATAACATTTTCAAAAATATTACTTTTAGGTTTTGGCATTACTTTGAAACTTTTAGGCACATTCTTGTGAAGAATGAATGGAATGTAAAAGTTCTGTTTTTTTTTAAATAGTGATAAAATTCAGTAAACGACAATGTAAAGTGTGTTTTGACGATGAGCACTGCCTTAATTGTATCCACATTCAGCCCTGCGCAGACCCGTGTTTGTCACCACGCCCAGAAACTTTCAAGAGATTTGATGTCTATCATAAAACCTGGACGTTTTGTGCTTCCCGAGAACACGGGGACAAACTACTAAAAAATCGGACTGTCACGGCAAAACCGGGACGATGATGTTTTGTTATTAAGCAAAAAGGGCTATCTGTGCTCTGCCCGCCACGGGTATCGAAACCCGATTTTTAGGAGTATAAGTCTGCGGGCATGCCGCTGTGCCACTGGGGGTCAAACTGGGATGTCTGGTTACCAAAGCACAAGGGCCGGCAACCCGCGGCTCTTTATAAATACCCCACCAAATAATGAAAAGCGTAAATTCTAATCTGTCAGAATAAAAAAAATTCAACCAGGCATACAGACGGAATGATAACATCAGATTTGCTTTATTTCTTTGAACGTTTTTAATTTTTAAATAAAAAACATGATACAGTTGCACTTCACATCTCTAGCCTTTTACATTCAAATTCTATAACCTTTATTGCCAAAACAACAATCCTCAAACAATTATAATTTAAACGTGAAATTTAAGCAGATGTGTGTGTGTCGAGACCTCATTAGGCGGTTATGGTTAGAAAAAAAGTGTAAAATCAAAATAAAATAAAACTATTCAAACGTAAAAATGACTTTAAAAAGGAGAAATATAGAGGATGAACATCAAAGATTTGAAAGTGAATGGACTGAATCCTATGCGTTTAACCGGATTTCTGCTATGCCTAATTTGCAACGAGAAACTTGCCAACAACAAGAACTCAAAGGTAGAAAGACATTTTCGTATATTAATATTTAGAGTATTCATATTCATGCATGTTGCGGTTTTCGAAATGTTTTGGTCTTGCACACAAAAAAGGCTCTTCTTCATTGAAGGGTTACCAACTCCTATAACATAACTAACGTTCACTAATAGGCTTAACTTCGCCAATAAACTACGTCTTACACAAATTTTACTTACTTGTTAATTTTGTACCTATTTTTTTCGTCGTAACACAAACTCAATATTCACAACACTGAACTAATTAACTAACTGACATTATGGTAATATCCAAACTGTTCAGTTTCTCGATCGATTAGCAGTGGAATTCTGAAAAGTTAAAGTGAGTAAGGCCTACATTCGTTTCAGAGTTTATGCATTAGACCTACAAGTGAATACAGCCATACTAAACATTTATTGAAGAAATTCGATATTCTTGCGTGAACTGGAAATGGCATTATTTTTACCTAATAATCGAAAAGAACCCGCCCAACCATCCAAAACGTTACAACTTACAGTATAATGTTGGTCTAAACAAACTGTTCAAAATTATGTTAAAAATTTAAATGGTTTTAAACATAAGAATGAAGAGTTTATTCCAGAAACGTCGTCTTCAAAAAATTAAATCAAGATACATGAACCAAAAAAAAATGTTCTTATACAAACAATTTTAACAAATAGAGAAAACACTGTATGTTTTTAACATTCATTTTTAATTTTTTGCTGTAATGGCAGCCAATAACACTTTCAACAGGAATAATACTTGAGAATAAATCTTTAAAACCGATAATAAAGTTTTAAAACCATAGATATTGTTACGACAGCGGAAGTCAAGTGAACCTGGTAACACGTGATGAGTTTCTAGAAGGATCATGACGGCTCGAGTGTTTGCCAGACGCCGTCTATTTTAATATATAAGCCCGGCAAATAAAGCGGAGATAATAATAGCAGATTGAAAAGAGATATAGAGACAGATAATTGAGTCAAGTGAGCGGTAGTGACCGTAAGTAAAGTGCGTGAATCGTTGTGAATTATAGCATGTGTTGAAGTTAAAGTGACCGTGGAAATTCTGTGTATTGCAAAGTTGTAGTGAGAAAGAATAAACTAGTTTTAATTAAGAAAGGACTTGTATCGCTAAAGTTCCTCGGGGAGAATTTATACCGGAAATTAACAAACGACCCGATACGTAACAACATTTTATATGAATTAGCTCTTTTTCTCGCTGATTTTTATCTAAATATCTTAAAAGCATACAGGACAAACAAAGTAAAATGGCGATTTGTTTTAAACTCAGTTATAATTTTAAAAGTTCCGGCTTTTGAATAATCATTGCTAAATTCACAAATGCAAAAGATGAAAAATAAAACATAAAGTTGAAAGTGTATGAATGGTTTTGGCTATTTTTTAGCGCAAAGCTACACAATGAGATATATTGCCTCTCTCCAACATTGTATATCCGCAAAGTTATCGTTGACCTACAGGGCGTGTATGGACGTAATTTTGAGAACGAAGTCTGTTTTATGCTTATCAAATTCGCAACTACTCCTCGATTTGATATATGCATACTGTTAATTAAACACTCTTAACTTTTTTGTTTTTGTTAACTTATTTTGTGTATGTTTAAAATAAATTCATAATCTAAAATGATTTAAATAGTGTTATTATTTCTATTTTATCAAATATGAATTTGAGCCCTTTTTATTCATAAATAGCTTAGAAAATGCTTAATGAACATAATGTGTTTGTTATCCATAATTTGCTTTTTTGGTTATTCATTGGACAAAATATAATTTCTTGTTTTAAATAAAACATTTAAATTCGTAGCACCAGAGGGCGAAAGTAGTGGAGGTTGGGGAAATTATTTTTACTTTTACTACACAGTAAATTTCCATAGTCGAAGTAAAAGTTCGAAAAGTAAGATTTTCATGTACGGTAGATTTTGTTGCATATTATATTATTCCTCATATTTTAAAATATAAGGAATAATTTACTAATTTAATTATAATGTTCTGAGTATGAAAATATTTTTGGTATAGACGTTAGTCTAAACTAAAGATAGTAGTACACAACAACAGTACAAGTACCGGAGCAGTAATAGTACTAATACTTAGTAATAATATATAGTATTTTAGGCTTACGCTTTTGCAGTAATTTTTAAGTGAACAAATAAATTTTGAACCAAATATGCGTTTTAACCAAAGTTCCAAGAACAATTTACTGATATATATATATATATATATTTTAACTTTATTATAGTTTATATGTACGATAGTAGTGCTACTAAGTACTGTTTTGTTAGGTCATTATATTTTTAGAGTATTACACCGTAGCCTGAGGTGGTGCTCTATATAACTAGCTGTAACAAGTGGAAGGGTTTGCCAAGGCTAAGCTAAAACATAATCTTTTAAAAGTAAAGGATATATACATGGTGGAGTTTAAGAAGTGAAGGCAGTAACTTTACACTAAAGAAGTGTTATCATATTAGGCATTGGTAATAGCAGCAGATATTAGTGGTAATAAAACTAAGAGAGAGCAGTATCTATTTCAGGCATAACTGTGGTGTACATGCACATCAGTACAGATTTGTATACACTGTGGTGGTTTATATAAATATAATAGTAAATTATTGACATAATTCATAATCATATTTGGTTTTAAACTTGTTAAAATGTGTGTATCATTTTGAAATTTTGTCAGAGATTATACAGGTTTCATATTATATTTTGTATTAAGTCTTCATACAAGATAGATCACATATTTCATCAGGTCTTCAAAAGGAATATTACATTTATATTTGGTCATTACACAAAATAGATTACATTTTACATCAGGACTTTACAAAGGAATATTACATTTTGTATTTGGTCTTCATACAAAATAGATTACATTTTACATCAGGACTTCACAAAGAAATATTACATTTTGTATTTGGTCATCACACAAGATAGATTACATTTTACATCAGGACTTCACAAAGGAATATTACATTTTATATTTGGTCTTCATACAAGATAGATTACATTTTACATCAGGACTTCACAAAGGAATATTACATTTTATATTTGGTCTTCATACAAAATAGATTACATTTTACATCAGGACTTCACAAAGGAATATTACATTTTATATTTGGTCTTCATACAAAATAGATTACATTTTACATCAGGACTTCACAAAGGGATATTACATTTTATATTTGGTCTTCATACAAAATAGATTACATTTTACTTCAGGACTTCACAAAGGAATATTACATTTTATATTTGGTCTTCATACAAGATAGATTTAAGGAGAACATAAACTCTGCACTTAGTGAACACAAGTATAAAAAGCTAGAGAAAGACACATTAGTAATAATTGGTGACATTATTTATAAATGCCAGAAACTTAGTTGCTGAACTAGTTTGATTAAGCTATAGCATCGACCTATTCATCTCTTAAACTTTTATTGGAGACTGCCTTCATCATTGACCATAGTTAAGATCTTAAAATGATTTGAACAATTAAGTTGTTCTCTATGAAGGCATGTTGTAAAATAGTTGATGTTCTTGTTGACAGTAGTTAAGATCTTAAAATGATTTGAACAATTAAGTTGTTCTCTATGAAGGCATGTTGTAAAATAGTTGATGTTCTTGTTGACAATAGTTAAGATCTTAAAATGATTTGAACAATTAAGTTGTTCTCTATGAAGGCATGTTGTAAAATAGTTGATGTTCTTGTTGACAATAGTTAAGA
>NW_013672581.1:35898-44067 GCF_000517525.1 Limulus polyphemus
CTGAAAACTAGGTCAATAATGGTAAACAAACTAATAGTCACTGAAAACTAGGGCAGTAGTGGGAAACAAACTAATAGTCACTGAAACAAGGGTAGTAGTGGAAAACAAACTAATAGTCACTGAAACAAGGGTAGTAGTGGAAAACAAACTAATAGTCACTGAAACTAGGGCAGTAGTGGGAAACAAACTAATAGTCACTGAAACAAGGGTAGTAGTGGAAAACAAACTAATAGTCACTGAAAACTAGGGCAGTAGTGGGAAACAAACTAATAGTCACTGAAAACTAGGGCAGTAGTGGGAAACAAACTAATAGTCACTGAAAACTAGAGCAGTAGTGGGAACAAACTAATAGTCACTGAAAACTAGAGCAGTAGTGGGAAACAAACTAATAGTCACTGAAAACTAGGGCAGGAGTGGGAAACTAATAGTCACTGAAAACTAATGCAATAATGGAAAACTACTGTAAACTAGGGCAATAGTGGTAAACTAATAGTCACTGAAAACTAGGTCAATAATGGTAAACAAACTAATAGCTACTGACAGCTAGAGCATGGTTCATCACAGTTATAAAATTCTTCATCTCTAATACTTTAAAAGACTAGTAGTAAAGTTCTAAAAGTTTTCCAACATATTCAAAATGTTTACTGTGACTAGTTTGATATTAATTATTATTTCTCTACCTAAATTCTGAAACATTCTAGGACTGTTTTAAGGATTACTGTTTGTCACCTTTTTTCTTCCTTATCCATCCCAAGTTGGAATGCATTTTCATTGTTGTAATGTTGTATGCACTATTTATATGCCAGTTTTATTATATTTTTTTAAGGTTGTTTACACTGCACAGCTTATGAAAGATTCTGTCTAATGTCCACCTGTTGGTAAATGTTTGACCAACTATTGTAAAATTAAAGAAAAGGATTCCACCTACTTGGAAAATGCCCAATGCAGACGAGGCACCCGTGAAAGACATTGAGGTATTAGGAGCATCTACTAATGTGGGAAAGTCGTTAGAAGAAACAGACATCAGCAAAGAGCAAACAATGTCAGGAGCAGCTGCTACTGCGGAAAAATCGTTAGAAGAATTAAATGTTAGTGATGGGCAGACAAAAATCGAAACAACATCAGTATGTAGTTACACAGATGTTCATGGTAATGAAATCTCCAAAGTTAGTTGTTTGGCAACAGATAATGCCACTGAGGAACAAAGACAAGCTTTACAGGATGCACAAGAAAGTTCTACTTCTATAAGTGACTTGAGTGAAACAAAGAGAAATTTGGATCAGGATATGTCCAGTGATTCAGAAATTCAGAAAACTGAAGATGGGAATGATACAAGTCTCAATTTGACTGTCGACGCAAAGGCAGAAGAAACTGAGTACTTACCAGATGATTTTAATGGAACTGGTTTAGAATTTGAAGCATCTTCCTCCCAGAAAAGTAACTCGGCTACATCCAGCCCAACAAAGTCTCACCAGTCGGCTTACCATATAAAGTGGATTGACTGGAAAGACAAAAAAGTACCAGTCATTACACAGGTATTGTTTAACATTCTCAGTATTGTCACACAGGTATTGTTTAACATTCTCAATATTGTCATACAGGTATTTAACATTCTCAATATCATCACACAGGTATTGTTTAACATTCTCAATATCTTCACACGTGTATTGTTTAACATTTTCACACAGGTATTGTTTAACATTCTCAATATTGTCACACTGGTATTGTTTTAACATTCTCAATATTGTCACACTGGTATTGTTTTAACATTCTCAATATTATCACACTGGTATTGTTTAACATTTTCACACAGGTATTGTTTAACATTCTCAATATTGTCACACTGGTATTGTTTTAACATTCTCAATATTATCACACAGGTATTGTTTAACATTCTCAATATTGTCACACTGGTATTGTTTAACATTTTCACACAGGTATTGTTTAACATTCTCAGTATTGTCACAATTATTGTTTAACATTCTCAATATTATCACACAGGTATTGTTTAACATTCTCAATATTATCACATATGTATTGTTTAACATTATCACACTGGTATTGTTTAACATTTTTAATATTATCACACTGGTATTGTTTAACATTTTCAATATCATCACACAGGTATTGTTTAACATTCTCAATATCGTCACATATGTATTGTTTAACATTTTCACACAGGTATTGTTTTAACATTCTCAATATTATCACACTGGTATTGTTTAACATTTTCAATATCATCACACTGGTATTGTTTAACATTTTCAATATTATCACACTGGTATTGTTTAACATTCTCAATATTGTCACACGAGTATTGTTTAACATGCTCAATATTGTCACACAGGTATTATTTTAACATTTTCAATATCACACAGGTATTGTTTAACATTCTCAATGTCATCACACAGGTATTGTTTTACCATTCTCAATATCGTCACACAGGTATTGTTTAACATTCTCAATATCGTCACACAGGTATTGTTTAACATTCTCAATATTGTCACACAGGTATTGTTTAACATTTTCAATATCATCACACAGGTATTGTTTAACATTCTCAATATTGTCACACAGGTATTATTTTAACATTTTCAATATTATCACACAGGTATTGTTTAACATTTTCAATATTATCACACAGATAATGTTTTAACATTCTCAATATCATCACACAGTTATTGTTTAACATTCTCAATATTGTCACACAGGTATTATTTTAACATTTTCAATATTATCACACAGGTATTATTTTAACATTTTCAATATTATCACACAGATAATGTTTTACCATTCTCAATATCATCACACAGGTATTATTTTAACATTTTTAATATCACACAGATAATGTTTTACCATTCTCAATATCGTCACACAGGTATTGTTTAACATTCTCAATATTATCACACAGGTATTGTTTAACATTCTCAATATTGTCACACAGCGATTGTTTAACATTCTCAATATTGTCACACAGATAATGTTTTAACATTCTCAATATCATCACACAGTTATTGTTTAACATTTTCACACAGGTATTGTTTTAACATTCTCAATATTATCACACTCGATATTGAAAATGTTAAAATAATACCTGTGTGATGATATTGAGAATGTTAAAACATTATCTGTGTGATAATATTGAGAATTTTAAACAATACCTGTGTGGTAATATTGAGAATGTTAAAACAATACCAGTGTGATGATATTGAAAATGTTAAACAATACCCACAGATAATGTTTTACCATTCTCAATATCGTCACACAGGTATTGTTTAACATTTTCAATATCATCACACAGGTATTGTTTATCATTTTCAATATCATCACACAGGTATTGTTTAACATTCTCAATATTACCACACAGGTATTGTTTAACATTCTCAATATTACCACACAGGTATTGTTTAACATTCTCAATATTGTCACACAGGTATTGTTTAAAATTCTCAATATTATCACACAGGTATTGTTTAACATTCTCAATATTACCACACAGGTATTGTTTAACATTCTCAATATTACCACACAGGTATTGTTTAACATTCTCAATATTATCACACAGGTATTGTTTAACATTCTCAATATTACCACACAGGTATTGTTTAACATTCTCAGTATTGTCACAATTATTGTTTAACATTCTCAATATCATCACACAGGTATTGTTTAACATTCTCAATATTGTCACACAGGTATTATTTTAACATTTTCAATATTATCACACAGATAATGTTTTAACATTCTCAATATCATCACACTGGTATTGTTTAACATTTTCAATATCATCACACAGGTATTGTTTAACATTCTCAATATTACCACACAGGTATTGTTTAACATTCTCAATATCATCACACAGTTATTGTTTAACATTCTCAATATTGTCACACAGGTATTATTTTAACATTTTCAATATTATCACACAGATAATGTTTTAACATTCTCAATATCATCACACAGGTATTGTTTAACATTTTCAATATTATCACACAGATAATGTTTAACATTCTCAATATCGTCACACAGGTATTGTTTAACATTCTCAATATTATCACACTGGTATTGTTTAACATTTTCAATATCATCACACGGGTATTGTTTGATGTTCTCAATATCATCACACAGGTATTGTTTGATGTTCTCAATATCACCACACGGGTATTGTTTGATGTTCTCCATATCATCACACGAGTATTGTTTGATGTTCTCCATATCATCACACGAGTATTGTTTGATGTTCTCAATATCAACACACGGATATTGTTTGATGTTCTTAATATCACCACACAGGTATTGTTTAACATTCTTAATATTACCACACAGGTTTTGTTTAACATTCTTTATATCACCACACAGGTATTGTTTAACATTCTCAATATCACCACACAGGTATTGTTTAACATTCTTAATATCATCACACTGGTATTGTTTAACATTCTCAATATCATCACACATGTATTGTTTAACATTCTCAATATCAACACACAGGTATTGTTTGATGTTCTTAATATTACCACACAGGTATTGTTTAACATTCTCAATATCATCACACGGGTATTGTTTAACATTCTCAATATCATCACACAGGTATTGTTTAACATTCTCAATATCATCACACGGGTATTGTTTAACATTCTCAATATCATCACACAGGTATTGTTTAACATTCTCAATATCACCACACAGGTATTGTTTGATGTTCTCAATATCACCACATGGGTATTGTTTGATGTTCTCAATATCATCACATAGGTATTGTTTGATGTTCTCAATATCATCACATAGGTATTGTTTAACATTCTCAATATCACCACACAGGTATTGTTTGATGTTCTCAATATCACCACATGGGTATTGTTTGATGTTCTCAATATCATCACACAGGTATTGTTTGATGTTCTGAATATCATCACACGGATATTGTTTGATGTTCTGAATATCACCACACAGGTATTGTTTGATGTTCTGAATATCACCACACAGGTATTGTTTGATGTTCTGAATATCACCACACAGGTATTGTTTGATGTTCTGAATATCACCACACGAGTATTGTTTGATGTTCTGAATATCACCACACAGGTATTGTTTGATGTTCTGAATATCACCACATGGGTATTGTTTGATATTCTGAGTATCATTTCCATTTTCAGTAGTTAAAGTTTTGGAAAGGTTTAGTTTCTAAGAATACTCTGTGAAGTTGATGATTTAATTGTTTTTAAATTTTGCTGTTCTACTGTAAATAAAATGTAATATCTAAAACAGATAAAAAAAGGTTAAAATTGAGAGTACATTTATAATGAATTTCTAGTATTATACATTTGAAATCTTAATTGTAGACAATTTTTAGGTTTAAATGTTTTCAACAGTATCATTACAAGTGTTTTTCTTTTTAGGCTGTATGTCAATTGAAGAGTTTTGTGTTTTCTACAGAATGAAAATGGTCCTTGTCCATTGATAGCCATAATGAATGTGTTGATCCTAAAAGGAAAGATAACACTACCATCAATGGTTGAGATCATTACTGCAGGTCAGTTGATGGAGTACTTAGGAGACTGTATCTTGGAGAATATGCCAAAGGTATGATTAATGTTGTGAATTTAATGCCGAGTTTTTTCACAGACAAATGTTTCTTTCTTTCCTAAAAGCACCTTCAATTCACCTTTCATAATTTTTAAAACCCTTTTCCAACTGGGTATTTTATATTTTAAAACCCATTTTCCAACTAGGTATTTTATATTTTAAAACCCCTTTTCCAACTGGGTAATTTATATTTTTTAAACCCTTTTCCAACTGGGTATTTTATATTTTAAAACCACTTTTCCAACTGGGTATTTTATATTTTAAAACCCATTTTCCAACTGGGTATTTTATATTTTTTAAACCCTTTTCCAACTGGGTATTTTATATTTTTTAAACCCTTTTCAAGCTGGGTATTTTATATTTTTTAAACCCTTTTCCAACTGGGTATTTTATATTTTAAAACCACTTTTCCAACTGGGTATTTTATATTTTAAAACCCATTTTCCAACTGGGTATCTTATATTTTTTAAACCTTTTTTCAACTGGGTATTTTATGTCTTTTAAACCTTTTTTTTCCAACTGGGTATTTTATATTTTTTAAACCTTTTTTCCAACTGGGTATTTTATATTTTTTAAAACCCTTTTCCAACTGGGTATTTTATATTTTTTAAACCTTTTTCCAACTGGGTATTTTATATTTTTAAACCTTTTTCCAACTGGGTATTTTATATTTTTAAAACCCTTTTCCAACTGGGTATTTTATATGAAGACCACAAAAACCTTATATCATTGGATTTGGTATGAAAAATTTTATCAGATTACTCCTATATGAGACCCTGGGAATAAAGATAGCAGGTGTACCAAATATGCTTGTATGGTAAGTAAAGATAGCAGGTGTACCAAATATGCTTGTATGGTAAGTAAAGATAGCAGGTGTACCAAATATGCTTGTATGGTAAGTAAAGATAGCAGGTGTACCAAATATGCTTGTATGGTAAGTAAAGATAGCAGGTGTACCAAATATGCTTTATGGTAAGTAAAGATAGCAGGTGTACCAAATATGCTTGTATGGTAAGTAAAGATAGCAGGTGTACCAAATATGCTTCTATGGTAAGTAAAGATGGCAGGTGTACCAAATATGCTTGTATGGTAAGTAAAGATAGCAGGTGTACCAAATATGCTTCTATGGTAAGTAAAGATAGCAGGTGTACCAAATATGCTTCTATGGTAAGTAAAGATAGCAGGTGTACCGGATATTCTTCTATGGTAAGTAAGGGGTTAATATATATTTTGGAACACTAAACCTCTCGTTCAGTCTTGTTTGTTTAAGCATTTTCAGAGCTTTTCATTCAGTGTCAGTTAACTTATATCTGTAACTTAAGGAGTTTTAGGGACTCGTATTAAAGTTCCAAATGAATATCAAGTGATGTATTTTTAGTAATACTAAAATGTCGTTAATAACTCCTTTCTGTTTTACTTGTCCTCTGGTGGAACAGCAGTATGTCTACGCACTTACATTGCTAAAATGAGGGGTTCTATTCTCGCCTGTGGACTCAGCAGAGAGCTGAATGTGGCTTTGCTCTAAAATAAACACACAATTCTGTTTTACTTGTATAAAAAGAAATGCTCTTTACTTTAGGTTTCCTTCTATAAAGATCTCTAGTTTTAAGTCTGCAAGATGATTTTTTTTGAAAGAATTACTATGGGAATAGTTGTAATTTTCTAATGAGAAACATATTTGATCGTTTCAGTTTGAATGAAATGCATATACAAATATCTTTATAATTTTTCTGAGAATCTCAAGTTATATGCTATGTTACGTAGTTTTCCTTGTAAAGTCATAACTTCTGATGAAAATCTTTCAGCTGGAAGTTTGAGTAAACATGAAATTGCTATTTCTATATCTGGAAGTAAATAATTAAAAGGTGTAATTTTCTTACTTTATATGCTATGGATGTGTTGACAACCAAAAGTTGAAATCTCTGAAGTTTGGCTTAACATGGTTACAACAATCAAAGCTATAACTAGTGTCTGTAAAAGTGACCATGGTCTGGTACATTAAAACACCATCAAGATATGAAATGTTAAGGTATTAGCTGTACTTTAAGATAAATAAAATAGCTCACAAACTATTGATTACATTAATTGTTAATAGATGATTAAGTCAGCTCTATAAAAAAAATAATGATTTAAATATTGCAATACCGTTATCTGTCCTGGTTGTCAACTTATTGTCATAACGGATAATGTTTGTGGTAATAGCACCCAAATGTGTTGGGAATATACCATCTATCACACAACATCCAAATGCTGATGTCAATCTAGTCAGCCATCATGGAAAATCATAAAAAAACAAATAAGGATATGAAGCTGAGTGCTTACACACACAATGTCTCAGCTTCTACTGCCTATCATTATCTGTAGCAAGTTTTGAGAAGGCAGTTACCCTTAAGTTTCTTAAAGTAGAAATGAATTGAAATAAAGCCACTAATATTTGTACTAATTAAACTCTCAACCTCCACCCTTACAAAAAGATATTAAATATAACTATAAAATATTGAATAGAACTAAATAAACTATAAGATATTAAATAGAATTATAAGATATTGAATAGAACTAAATAAACTATAAGATATTAAATAG
>NW_013672582.1:0-9204 GCF_000517525.1 Limulus polyphemus
CGATACCCGTGGTGGGCAGAGCACAGATAGCCCATCGTGTAGCTTTGTGCTTAATTAAAAACAAACAAACAACAAGCATATAAGAAAGGTAAATTTAAATATTTAGAATCGACAGGTATATCCATTTTTTAAATAATTTTATGTAAGTTGTTAATAATTGTATTTTGATCTGAGGTAAACTCAGTAAAAGTTTTTGTTGTATTCATTTCATTTATTAAAACCTGTGCATAAAATCTTTTTCATATAAATCCAAAGTTGCTATTAGCTTTATCGACTGGAGTAATCACAAATAGTTTTTGAATGTCTTTTAAAAATAGGAAAAGGAATATCAAAGTATAATTAGATAAGTTTAAATACCTTAACTTCTTTCTTGTGTTATTAAATACCTTTCTTTCTTAACTTCTTTCTTGTGTTATTAAATACCTTTCTTTCTTAACTTCTTTCTTGTGTTATTAAATACCTTTCTTTCTTAACTTCTTTCTTGTGTTATTAAATACCTTTCTTTCTTAACTTCTTTCTTGTGTTATTAAATACCTTTCTTTCTTAACTTCTTTCTTGTGTTATTCATAAGAAATATTTTCCATTCAAAGTAAAATTGTGGGGGGTATAACATTTTTTTACTAATTTCTTTAATATATTCATCAATATTTTTTCTAACCCCCTTTTGTGTTACATTCTGACTAGCTCTGCATCTGTTGCTCTGATTATGTCTGATAAACAGAATATTCCCAATGCTTTTGGGAGCTATAACCGCAGGCGTTTTCACTTTAAAATGATATCTTTTTACATTGTTATATTAGAACTTTGTTGGCGCGTTCACTTACTTGTTGGCACATGAACAATAAATAAATTATAGGTTATATTATATTTTCGTCAGGACTATACAGCGCTGAGTGATCGCCTGTACGCTTTTGATATAATACAGTTTATTTCAAAAATTGTATACATATATATATATATATATAATTATGCACGTTTTGCAAAGGTTTATGGTGTTTTTATAGACGGTTGGTTTTATTAGGCATACTGTGTGCAACATATCATCAGTGCATATATTTCAGTAAAATCAATATTTTAATGAGACAGCTATTATACCATATTAGGCACCCATATTATCCATTATTTGATCTATTATCCGTCTAAAAACACTTCAGTAATTTATTAGTTTTAACTTCTGTATCTAATCACAATTTTTATATATTCTGATGTTTTTAATTTATATAACTTCCTGAAAAGGACGCTTATTTTCATGTTTAGCTTTATAAGTCAGTGTAATTTAATGGATGTATGTAAATAACAGTTACTGTTGTTACCTCTTTGTCTAGAGCTTGTTTCTTATCAACTGTATATAGTCTATACTCTATAGGTTTTATTTTAGAAAACATACAGAGCAGGACATCAAGTTTGGAAAGCTTTGACACTTTCATTTGAATGTAGAACACTCTATCTACTAGTTTTACTAAAAGAACACGGGGGTCAATATGGCAGAAACATTTTATTAAAACAAAAGTTGAACAAATCAATTATAATACACTGTTGCTATTTATTTACATTATACTTAATATTGAAAGTATATAGTTCAAACTCTATACAATCACATAGTTTCTACACAAATTCAAAAACAGTAGATTATAAGTTCCCCTTATTTTAACTTAACTAGAGTTTTTGTATTTCACTGAATTTAAAAGTCAGTAAACATAGTTCTTTACTTTACATAGTGATACAAAACACTAACTGTATATTCTATTTCTCAATATTTGATGGGACATTTCAGTTAGTGTACAATTTTTGTATACTTTCTACTCAATACTGGGCCTGACATACAGGAGTTGGTCAAAAGTTCAAACTTGGTCAAAAGTTCAAACTGTATCAGTCGGTTTAGAATAATTTCAAGATCGATTCAATTCTACTTTTAATATTTATGATATTTACTTAGACTTAAAAACTACATGAACATGTGAAATGTATGAGATTTCATTATACACTTGAATGGTAAAGTTTGGAAACAAGTTCAGTCTAATTGTTATTTGAAATATCTCATGTTATAAGGTTTCAAAATTAACACATATTTTGAAACACTACTGCTACATATTAGACGAAATTTTCAAATACTGTAAGCTGAAGTCATTGACAGCCACATGACAAAGGTTAGTTCTGATTTATCTAGCTGCAGCTTTTTTAATCAAAGACAGGAGAAAGGTTATGTTTGCGTAAACATCTCCATTGGGATTTATTACACTGATATTCAATATCATAACAATTACACACATAACATATTAATGTCTAAAATATCTCGGGAAACACCAATCATCGTGTTGGCATCCTCTTCAAAAAAAAAAAATATTGTACCATGTTTTATGTTACAAACTTTCACAATAGTTTTTGTTAACACTAAAAATACACGTGTCTCTTATTCTAGTAGGTTTTGGTTTCTTTTTCTTTTCAAAATGGTCCTTCATTCTTTGTACTGCTACTGCACTGATTTTCGTTTGATCGTAGAGGTCTCCGTTGTTATTCAGAAGAAGAAGAAGTTAATAATATTTCCTCTGCTTTGTTTGTGTATTGATTTGATTATCATGGTATTGATATAACATCTGATAAGGTGTTCTTTGTTTTATCAGATGGCTGAATCTATGTGAACAGATTTCTCATTGTGATACTTACTTAAACACTATGATTCATAATGAAAGTAAACCAGATAATCAGCTTAAATAGATTCTCTATTTTACAAGTACTGAAGAAAGAACAGTGTGAAATCGACGAACTTAATCAAACTCATCATTCTTGTAACGTGTTAATTGATGATGAATGTGTATGGCTATATTTGAGATCTGCATTGACAATAGTGAATAACTTTATTGTTTAATCACTGTTGAATTTATCAGGTCCTATCAATGAAACTTTCTGGGATACTGTAGAGGATGACGACTTTATCCAGGATCTATCGAAAATAATGTGCATGTATCCTACGTTTGGAGATTTTAAGAACAAACAAAGTCTGTAAACGTTCTTGACAAAATATTTCAATTTGTTTTTTCTTACGATAAAAGACAGGAAAAAGTATATCTTTTCTTTTATATTTTATAAAATCATCATGTTTACCATTACAGAAAATACTTTACAATTAAACTAAGCTGTATGTTCACTATACTTTAACTCTGACGATAAAGAACAGATTCTGAACTCAGTATGTATTAAATTATTTCATTATGCTTACAAAGTTGTGTCTTTTATATACAAGTCTCCCGGTGTAACGTGCTTCCTACACAAATATACTCTTACACTTTACACAACATTACAGAAAGCTAAATGTACACTTATAAAACTCTCGATATTTCATGGCACACTAGGAAATATTTCGGTTTCTGTTTTCGATCTAGAACTCACATATTTGTAGTTTAAATCTACCATTGTTTAGATCTAGAACTCACATATTTGTAGTTTAAATCTACCATTGTTTAGATCTAGAACTCACATATTTGTAGTTTAAATCTACCATTGTTTAGATCTAGAACTCACATATTTGTAGTTGAAATCTACCATTGTTTAGATCTAGAACTCACATATTTGTAGTTGAAATCTACCATTGTTTAGATCTAGAACTCACATATTTGTAGTTTAAATCTACCATTGTTTAGATCTAGAACTCACATATTTGTAGTTTAAATCTACCATTGTTTAGATATATAACTCATCAAGATCTATAAATAGTTTAACTTCTTCAAAGTGTAATCAATAGTTCTAGTTTTACATTTTAAACATCAACGAAGTAACAGAAATATGTTAAAGTAGTAACATATTATCACACTGTTCTCCTTAAGTTACGGTTACCTAAGTTCTTGTATTAATGAATAAACAGTGTCTAGCAGAGATGAAAGTTATCCCCCTTTAAAGTAGTCTTGTGATCATCGTAAAAAATATTCTTTTGGCAGTAAATAGGCTGAATATATTGTCACTAAAGTGTTATTTCTGTCGGTGCAAAGAAAACAAAATAGGGACTTAGTGTATTGACGACAGCGCTACTCTCGTGACAAAACCATCTAGATAATATTGCAGACAAACACTGAGATAATCGGAGTTTACCTTCGTACAGAGCTGTAAAATACTTGCATTTAATCTATGCTAAACGTACGATGATTTTTTTAAGTTACGAGTCTATCGTCGATACCGGATGAGACCTGTCGACCAGTACCTGAGTTCGTGGTTCGGTTCAAATGTCACGTCTAAAGTTAAATACTTTAATAAATGATGTAACATTAACGATTGATATAGTGTTTTGACTGATACATTTCCATTTGACACTATAAGCTCAGGTGATGATGAAAAACAATGAGTCAGATAAAGTGTTCTACGTTCAAATGAAAGCGTTATCTGTTTTAGTGAACACAAAAAGTTAAAAGCTTTCCAAACTTAACGTCTTGCCCTATATATATATATATATATTCTTTATCGAACTGGTCAGGGGTCTTGAATATTAAACACGTGACTCTTGTCAGGAATAGGCTGAAAGAGAGCAAGAGAACCTATAGACTATATACAGTTAGTAAGAAACAAGCTCTAGACAAAGAGGTAACAACTCTACTGACTTATAAAGCTAAACATGAAAATAAGCATCCTTTTCAGGAAGTTATAGAAATGAAAAACGTCAGGAAATGTCCAAGTATGATTAGATATAGAAGTGAAACTATTGAATTAGTGAAGTGTTTTATAGACGAATAATAGATCAAATATTTGATAATATGTGTGCCTAACATGGTATAATAGCTGTCTTGTTAAAATATTAGTTTTACTTAGGACATATACTGAAATCTACCCATTGATGACATGTTGCACACAATATACCTAGTAAGACCATCCACCTATAAATCTTGTAATAATAACACTGTCCGCCTACAGAAACACGATAAACCGTTGTAAGACGTACGTAATTATATATGTTAAAATCTGTATGCAATCATACGGGACTATCAACACACAATATGCCTAGTAAGACCATTCGCCTATACAACCTTAATGAACCATCACATCAATCTTTGTAAAACATACGGGGTTGGAATAAACAAATAGTGATATTGATATAATTTGTATGAAAGCTAAGCCAGTAAATTTATAAACTATGATACTTACAGTATAATGGTGTACCTGAAGTTTTGTTAATTATATTTTTTGAGTCTATGGTAATTATAACATGAGATAATTAAACATAAATTTTGACGGATTGTTTACTATCAGTTGTAAGCTAAATAAAATCTTACTCACTGAGCTGGAATGAACATAATTTGTGTTAAAGCTAATCCCATAAAATTATAAACTATGATGCTTATAGTACCTGACATTTTGTTAAGTGTGTATGATAGCATATTGGACTATGAAAAAACGTGAATTTTATATAATAACACTGAATTGTGTAATTAATGTTACTGAAACATTGTTTCAAAATCTTTGAAATAATCACTTGATTTATAATCAAAGAAAAATAATAAGTTTAAATGAAGTTATGAAAGAAACAGAAATTAAAATTTCTGGTTTGTAGAAACGAATGTGTTACTTGGTTTAGACGAACACAAAGTCAAACTTTCTAATCTTTTCATTAGTAACACGTGACCACGTGATGACCTTTGTATATCCTAACAAACAGCTGTCTTGACATCAGAGAGAGGTTTATCTCAAAATTATGTATAAAACATCAAGTGAATAGTAAGTACAGTTAAACAGTAAGTCGCTCATTTATTATATTTAGTTGTAGCAAAATGAAATCCTACTTTAGAGGATTAACATAAGAATATTATGACATGCATTATATGTGAATATATACCTATGAAGTGCAACTGTATGTTAATTATATAGAGACTTAAATAAGTGTCCTTTTCAGGATAATAAAATTATGAAATGTAAATTATTAGTTATAACAACTGTCTCATTCAAATAACAGATAATAAAGATTTATATATATTATAATAGTTGTTTCGTTGACTTGTGAAACCAAAACAGCAAATGTCCTATGAAACATTGTCTGATTAAAGTAATACTATACTTAATAATGATAATTTTTTGGCCTATAGAAACATTGTAAATAGTACATAAGTGAAATGACACATTTTGACAAGGACAATACAAATCATAGTTGTATGTATAGCATAAAGACAAACTAATGAAAGTGTATAATACTTAAATAATCGTCCTTTTCAGGACATTAATTTTAAAAAGTATGCTCAAATATAGAATCTAAAACTATAATCAGTATGTTAAATGTGTTCTAAATCATACAAACGCAATTGGCTGTCTTGTTCAATATTTATAAAACCATTAGGTGTGGTAAAAAATTCTCAGCAGTAAGTTCAATGTGTTAGTAACACTACCATCCTATAGAAACACAAATAAATAAAAATCATGAACTCTGTATGCAATCCTATTAAGCATTATCTGCCTTTGTAAGACCATCCGCCTATAAAACCTTAGTAACACAATAACAAGGCGCCCTCTGGTTCCACTTTGTGGAAATACCAACACATTTTCTGGATAACTTCCATTGCCATATTCGCCTGTTATGGCAGCCTAGAAATGCTTCCCTAGCAACATGTTCTCTGGTTTCACTTCGTGGAATTATGACGTCAATGTCTCTGTCCTCTCCCCAGCTGAAGTCAACACACTTGTATTGGTCTCTGGCTTCCTGGCTGGCAAGTGAGGCCTGGAGGCCTTAAGTACTTGTGTTTACAGACGACGATGGCCTGGCATGGTTGGGTAAGTGTTTAGGACACTCGACTCGCAAACTGCGGGTCGCTGGTACGAATTCCCATTCCACCAAACATGCTCACCTTTCAGCCGTGGGGGTGCTTGTAACGGTCCATCCCACTATTCTTTGGTAAAAGAGTAGTCCAATAGTTGGCAGTGGATGGGTGGTGAGGACTAGCTACCTTCCCTCTCGTCTTTCATTGCTAAATTAGGGACAGATAGCGCAGATAGCCCTCATGTAGCTTTGTGCGAAATTCATAACAAACAGACGACGATTATTTGTGTTATAAGATACTTCTATATTCCTAAGTTTACAGACAA
This sequence comes from Limulus polyphemus, assembly GCF_000517525.1. NCBI lineage: Eukaryota > Metazoa > Arthropoda > Merostomata > Xiphosura > Limulidae > Limulus > Limulus polyphemus. Next base: position 7,054 of record NW_013672582.1, read on the forward strand.
TTATTTCTCTATTACTCTATTTGCAGACAGTGATTACTTCACTTTCAACATTATCCTCTGTAGGATAATGAATGCTGTGTTACAAACCTTCCCTTTTAGTATTGTTGTTTGTAGGATAATGAATGCTATGTTTACAAGCGATAGTTACTTCGCTTTTAGTATTGTCGTTTGTAGGATAATGAATGCTATGTTTACAAACGATAGTTACTTCTTTTTAAGGTTATTATTTATTGGATAAAGAATGATTAATATAGAGTTCAAAATCCTTAAACTATTGCTTGATATCGTCTAAATGTAAAAAAAAAGACTGCCATTTGGCTAAGTTATTTTCTTTTTAGTTTCTAAAAACACAAAGATAATTCCACTTCATGTAGTTCTCTGGTAGTGACACATTTTGTAACTACCTTTGCCTTCACGTTTTCATCAAATTAAAAAAGAACAATTAAGCATCGATATGTTCTTTAATGTATAGTTTGTTTCGGAAAAGAGATTAAAAGCGTCAAAGAGGAGCTTTCCCAGCGTGATTTCCCGTTGGATTAAACCTGGAGATCTAAATAATCGAGTTAAAAGCTTACAAGTGTTAAGATCGATTACTTACTGTCTGGTAAGTAGAAACTTGTGTTATTAGAGTCGTGTTTCTCGTCAATTATTCACGTATATGCTTCCTTGGAGCATCTTGCATTATGTATTTAGAATGAGAGTTTGTGAAACAATACCAAGGCGCCCTCTGGTTCCACTTTGTGGAAATAGCAACACATTTTCTGTTGTAATTTGACACCTTGCCATTAAATTGATGTTTAACAGCAACCGGAAGTGATAACAACATAGTAATTATAGTAAGGTGTCAGCCGTTGTCATGGTTGCTGGCCTAAAACTAATTATTAATTAGAAGCTAATTTTTTATAACTATATAATAAGTAGTTTGTGTCCTACGTTCCAGCTGCTGATACAAAAAGGATTTTTTTCTGTGTTGTATAGTGGCTGGGATTCGAATAACTGAAACTTAAAATATGATATGAAATCCGCATGAAAAGGAAAAATAAAAAACCTTCTACATCCACTTTATTGACAATACACTCAGTCAACCTAGCACTGAACTCAACAAAACCTGGATACACTCTTTGAAAAGACCTGGCATGACCTTGTGGTGGACCATTGCTCTAGCTCAGTATTTGGGTCACGTTCGACTCCCGAAAGTCAAGTCCATTTTGGACCTCTCTTTTTTCCCCCTCCAAGACAATAATATTTCTTACGCACGCTCGGACTCATATTCATGGTCTGGTGGTTAGAACGCTCCACCTGCAGTTTGCGGGTCGTGGGTTCGAATTCCAGCAACGAACATGATCGTCCTTTTAGCTGCAAAAGCATTATAATGTGATAGTCAATCCCATTATTCGATAAGAATAGGGTGGTGTTAACATTAGCTGTCTGTCCTCCGGTGGGACAGAGGTAAGTCTTAGGATTTACAACGCTAGAGTCAGGGGTTCGATTCCCCTCAGTGAACATAGCAGATAGCCCGATGTGGCTTTGATCTAAGAAAACACACACACACATACTCCCTCTAGTTTACCACTTCTAAATTAGGGACGAATAACACAGATATACTTCAGGTAGCTCTACATGAATTTCAACAAACAAACACGCTTGTAAATATTCAACTAATTCAGTTAATATATAACGGGAAAGAATATAGGCGAGTGGGTAACGGATTTTTGGCCAAGGACTCCCAGAATCGACTTCCGGTCACTACCAACCCAAATATAGTTCCTAATAGGACTTCCTTGAGAATAACCGAAAATTAGCAGATTTCGTAGGATAAAAGTCATTAGTAACTAGTACTAGTAATAAACACGGTTAGTTACCATTTATTAACTAAATTTAGGTGACTAAGGTTACTAAACATGAGAACAATATTAGGAGAAGTTATCAAGATACACAACTTTTACAATATAGATATATATGACGTTCCAGATAACCCAATTAAAAATAAACACAAACAAGGAAACCGTACGTTTCGTTTATAAGTCACATTTACCAATCCGTATAGGCCAGGTGGTTAAGGCGCTCGACTCGCAATCTGAGGGTCGCGGGTTCGAATCCCCGTCACTCCAAACATGCTCGCCCTTTCAGCCGTGGGGGCGTTATAATGTG
>NW_013672582.1:9643-11193 GCF_000517525.1 Limulus polyphemus
AGGGACGGCTAGCGCAGATAGCCCTCGTGTAGCTTTGCGGGAAATCCCAAAACAAACAAACAAACAAACCAATCCGTATATCACAGACGTAGCCTAGAGCTTAATAACCCGGGCTGCGTACTGTGAGGTCCAAACTTGCGATACCGCTGAAACACGCTCAGTTTTGGTGCATTATAAAAGAGACAGTTAAATCCGGTATTCAGGAGAAAGCAGCTTTTTGGATGGAAGTTACTGCTGACTAGCTAGCTAGCTCCTCTCTGGTCAGTAGTGCAGCACTCTGATTTGCCCGTGTAGTTCATATGTGCATAAAGCACTGTTGTGGATTATTATATTATGTACGATCTCACACACACACGCATTGTATGCTTTTGTTCATTGAGAACTGATTCTTCTTTCTTTCACGCTATCCTCCCATGTTGATAACCAGCAATGCTTTACGACTGCCCTGGTGATGGGGGGGGGGGGCGTTACGTGATATCGTAGTCCGAACCTTGGATTTCATCTGTAACTCGGCTGCTATTCATTATACTACGCTAGACCCTTATACCTGTTAGTCATATTACGGTTTTAGAAGCTTAATTATCATATATAGGCTTACCAGAAACAAAAAGTGTGTGTGTTTGTTTTTCGTTTCCATTTATCGCTGTATAGAATTAAAGATTTTGAGAACAAACAATAACAGCAAATGCTTTAGAGTTGCACAAATAAAGAGTTACAGTGCTACAGAGTTACACTTTAGAGTTACAGAAATAAGGAAAATATTTTCACCCAGTCATTTAAAGTATACAAGTCACAGAGCAATAAAAGTAAGGTGAAGGCTCTGTTGAAAACAAACCCCATGACTTGCAAAAAAGTTCAAAATACAGAAGCCTAAACCAGCACTAAAATCAACATCTCAGTAGATGTCGCTTTTTAAGGCCACAGAACGGCTTCAAATAAAAATATATATATTTTGACTAAATCATTATTATGTCACATGAAGCGTCTGAGGCTTGGCTAGAATGTAGGTAGTTCGAAGCAATAACAGTTAGCTGGTTTAAAGACTCCAAATAACAACTTCTGACAACTATAACTGCTTTAGTGATTTATTGATCGAGCACGAGCTTGAATTAGAAGTGTCAATCAAAAAACCATCACTAGGCTTAGTGGCTATTAAACATCTTTCGCTGAGGACAAGTTTAATCTTTATAGGTATAACATAAGTCAGAAGAGGTATCTAGAAACATTTCACCGTCCATAAAATATGAGATATATATAGACCAGCACAATTCGGCAATTAAATCGTATGAGAAAATGTTACAGACTCATGTCTGACTCTCTTTCATCGAAATGATTTAATTAAAGAGATACGTCTTTAACAAAGTTAGTAAGATAACCGAAATCTTGAAAATGTCAGTGGATCACATTCTCACGAACACGGACAGTTGGAAATCTTGTGTAATTTCCTCATTTTTCAATTTAATAAAACTTTTCCTAATATAATACAACAAACTATTTCACTGAAGAACAATGATATAATTCAACAAACTATTTCACTGAAGAACAATGAT
>NW_013672582.1:11487-14131 GCF_000517525.1 Limulus polyphemus
CCTTGTCAGACCCAGCCCACTGCTTGAGTGCTAGTTTATATATAACCCACAGTTTAAGCACCTTGTCAGACCCAGCCCACTGCTTGAGTGCTAGTTTATATATAACCCACAGTTTAAGTACCTTGTCAGACCCAGCCCACTGCTTGAGTGCTAGTTTATATATAACCCACAGTTTAAGTACCTTGTCAGACCCAGCCCATTGCTTGAATGCTATCTTATACATAACCCACAGTTTAAGTACCTTGTGAGACTCAGCCCACTGCTTGAGTGCTAGTTTATATATAACCACAGTTTAAGACCTTGTCAGACCCAGCCCACTGCTTGAGTGCTAGTTTATATATAACCCACAGTTTAAGTACCTTGTCAGACCCAGCCCACTGCTTGAGTGCTAGTTTATAGTTTGTAATGTCATACTGAATAAAGAGTTAGATAACTTCAAATTCAATGACAAGGAAAAGAATAAACCTGTTTATTATAAAGAAAACCTGACCAAATCTTCCATAAGGAATTAAAAACCCGTTAAAATATCCTTATGACAACAATGCACTTCAAAAACATTTTAATTGATTATTTTAGCGCTCGGTTTATCTTTTAGAGTCAAATTTTATCATGTGTTACGATTATTTAAATCTTAAAGAAGGTTTTACATCATTTTTGTTTCTTTCAAAAACAAAAAAACATAAAAAGAATATAAACATGCAACTAAAGCTTTTAATTGTTTTATATTTTCTATGTTGGCAAGGATACATGTATGTTACGCAACTGTCTAAAACGAACTAAGAAGCCCCACGTGTTTTCGTTTCTTGAGAAAAAATGTGTAAAGTCACGAAGTTTTGGGGATAATTAGGCTATTTTTTTAGTTTAGACTTTTCTAAGTCACAATATTTCTATGTACTGAACAAATAGCTAGTTACAAATCTCGTTATGTGTCCAAACTAGCATGCGGTTTCCGGTTGTGAACGGAAGGCCTCCTCGATTGGAAGGATTGATCTCATATACAATTTTACACACCTGCGCCTTATAAACCCGTAATGAACCAATTATCAGGACTGTGTCAAGTACACCTGCAGGAAAACTTTATTATCCCTCTTTTTTAGGCCTAATAAAAAAACTCTACAGGAAAACTTTATTTTCCCTCTTTTTTAGGCCTAATAAAAAAACTCTACAGGAAAACTTTATTTTCCCTCTTTTTTAGGCCTAATAAAAAAACTCTACAGGAAGACTTTATTTTCCCTCTTTTTTAGGCCTAATAAAAAAACTCTACAGGAAGACTTTATTTTCCCTCTTTTCAGTGCCGGACTTAGACTTGGTGAGGCCCTAAGCTTGGAGGTCCCTTGTTAAAAAGTTACACCAGAAGGTCTCACAAAAGTGCGTACCAAAACAGGACCTTTGGTCGCCACAAAAAAATTAAAAACATATACGGCCTTTTAATTATTTAATAGCAAGGTATTTAAAGTGAAAAATACAAATTATTTCCAAATTAATGCATTTTAAACGAAAAAAAAATCTGAAATTTTGTGAGGCCCCTGCGGATTGTGAGGCTCTTTTTTAGGCCTAATAAAAACTCTGCAGTAAAACTTTATTATCCCTTTTTTTAGGCCTAATAAAACTCTACTTGTTTGCATATATTAAAAAAGGACACGAAAGGATGTTGTTTTGTGACGGAATCTTATTTGTCGTTGAATTTTATGTTTTAGAGTATCATATAATATTTTATAGTCTGGAAATACGAGTTCAAAATAAATTTATAAAACATTACTGAAGTTATTTTCTTCAAAGATACATGATGGATATTTGCTTTATCCGTCCCTAAATTCGAACTTACAGACTAGAAGAATAGCTTCTCTTAACAAAGGATAACAAATGTATAAGATAGCACTACAAGCGGAGGGCTGGGTCTGACAAGGTACTTAAATTGTGGGTTATGAAGGCCTAGCCATAAATATATTATGTGATGTAATTTTCCAATATCTTTCAAGAGATTGAAAAATAAATTAAATTACCTAACATCGTGTACCACTGTGTCATTGTTCTTCAGTGAAATAGTTTGTTGTATTATATCATTGTTCTTCAGTGCAATAGTCTGTTGTATTATATCATTGTTCTTCAGTGCAATAGTTTGTTGTATTATATCATTGTTCTTCAGTGCAATAGTCTGTTGTACTTTGTCATTGTTTTTCAGTGAAATAGTTTGTTGTATTATACCATTGTTCTTCAGTGAAATAGTTTGTTGTATTATATCATTGTTCTTCAGTGAAATAGTCTGTTGTATTATATCATTGTTCTTCAGTGCAATAGTTTGTTGTTATTATATCATTGTTCTTCTGTGGAATAGTTTGTTGTATTATATCATTGTTCTTCAGTGAAATAGTCTGTTGGATTATATCATTGTTCTTCAGTGAAATAGTCTGTTGTATTATATCATTGTTTTTCTGTGCAATAGTCTGTTGTATTATATCATTGTTCTTCAGTGAAATAGTTTGTTGAATTATATCATTGTTCTTCAGTGAAATAGTCTGTTGCATTATGTCATTGTTCTTCAGTGAAATAGTTTGTTGTATTATATTATTGTTCTTCAGTGAAATAGTCTGTTGCATTATGTCATTGTTCTTCAGTGAAATAGTTTGTTGTATTATATCATTGT
>NW_013672582.1:14306-15634 GCF_000517525.1 Limulus polyphemus
AAGATAGCACTCAAGCGGTGGGCTGGGTCTCACAAGGTACTTAAACTATGGGTTATGTATAAGATAGCACTCAAGCGGTGGGCTGGGTCTCACAAGGTACTTAAACTGTGAGTTATGTATACGATAGCATTCAAGCAATGGGCTGGGTCTGACAAGGTACTTAAACTATGGGTTATGTATAAGATAGCACTCAAGCAATGGGCTGGGTCTCACAAGATACTTAAACTATGGGTTATGTATAAGATAGCACTCAAGCGGTGGGCTGGGTCTCACAAGGTACTTAAACTGTGGGTTATGTATAAGCTAACACTGAAACAGTGGGTTAGGTCTAACATATCACTCAAACGGTAGGTTGAGTATGAAGAAGCACGGTAGTTTGTCGTGCGGTGAAAACAACCTGCAGTTTAGCAGTTTTTCACTTTCTGTAGTTCAGACTCTGATTATTTTTTTTCTTTCTCGCACCGAGTACGAAATCTTTATTTAATAGAAATACATAGTTAACATTTATGGAGTTTTTTTTTTCAAATTTGGTAAAAATGGATGATTATGTGTCAAATTTGGTCTAAATATATGCCACATATGCAAAGTTATTTAACAAAAACCGCCTTATTTTGACCAAAATATGTGCACACGCCTACTCAAAAAAGTCACGCGAGCTATCGGTCTGAAATTTCTAATACAATTTCATCTAAGAGTAAAGATGGACCTTTTTTTAGTTTTGATTATTCGGATTAAAGACGGCTGATTTAGAGCTAATGTTACTATCGAGTGTCACCTTCTTACTTGCTGTGCTTAGTTGGTGTATATTGACAAATAGTCATGATATCTAATGAAAAAACATCTTAAGTTTTTTTTTTTAAAAGATGCAGCCAAAAAAGGTTTAAGCGTGTGAATTAAAATGATGAAACTGGTGGCCAAACTTGTAACTACGCTTATAGCAGTGATAGGAATTTTAGAATAAATATTCATTCATTAATTAGCCAGGCCTAGTATTTTGTTCTGTCCATCATCATTCTCAAGTTGAATAAAAAAAAAAACGCGGCCTGGCTAATTAATGAATGAATATTTGCTGTAAAATTCCTGTCAATGCTACTAGTGTAGCTACCAGTTTGGCTGCCAATTTCGTTCCTTTAACCTAATGTTGCTTTTGGTTAGATAAGATAATAACAAAAGGGTGTTTGGCAAAATCCACCACCACCAACAACAATGGGTGTTTCGTAGATAGGAACTGGATTCTAAGTTAGAAAATATTCGGCCCGGCATGGCCAGGTGGATAAGGCACTCGACTCGCAATATGAAGGTCGTGGGTTCGGAATCCCCGTCCCACC
>NW_013672582.1:16484-17279 GCF_000517525.1 Limulus polyphemus
ATTATACTACCTAACACACCCAACTTCCCATGTTTACCCTTAGGGTGGTTCTCCTTGTTAAAAGTTAAGTTATATATTATACTACCTAACACACCCAACTTCCCATGTTTACCCTTAGGGTGGTTCTCCTTGTTAAAAGTTAAGTTATATATTATACTACCTAACACACCCAACTTCCCATGTTTACCCTTAGGGTGGTAAAATGTGTCATCTTCTATAACTACCAAGAAGGTCCAGGCGTGGCCTAGTGTTTGGCATGTTCGGACTGTAAGTTCGAGAATTTACTGTTCGCGACCTGTTGCCGTATAAACGCGCTCCGCCATTTTTATATCGTGTAGTAGCAGCTAAAACATTGACAGTGAACGCTGTCGAGTAGTTAACTTTCATCTAAGTCTGTCAGACAGTTATTATGTAGCTTTGGAAGAAGTTCTGGAAGTTTCTTTTTCTATAGAAAACTGATAAACATAGTTTATTCCTAAAAATTATAATATTTTAATAAGGATTTTTTTTTGTGCTAGTTAAGGAAATATGAGTAAAATTTAAAACCTTCAAGACAATCTCATTTTCTTATTCAAACATGTTGTTACAAAGCTCTGATAACACAGGTCTTACGAATTTAAAGTTCATAAAAGTTGTTTTGGCTGTAATAATGAATTTCCTATAATTTAGCTTCGCGGATTTCGAAAATAATGTTCATTTGTTTTCTATCGCGTAAGGATTTTTTTTTTTTTTTTTTTTTTACAAATCGGGAAGAAGAAAAAGATTCTTACTTAGATCAGAATATTATTTCGTTTA
>NW_013672582.1:18152-21824 GCF_000517525.1 Limulus polyphemus
ATATATATATATATATATATATATATATGTTTAGGTATTACTATTTAGGTCTGTATATTCAGCAGTTCTTTGTGTCCTTCCAACCAGAGTTTTTGAAAGCTGATCTTATTATGTTATCTGCGACGTAGTTTCTAGGTGCGTATGTGTGCTAATAGATTTATAGTTTGTTCTTTTTTTAATCCCTTAGGAATTGACTGGACCACTCTACTTTAATCCAGTTTATATCTTTCAACAAATCCTTCTTCTTCTTTCCTTGTTTCGTTTATTACACGAATTTATCTCCGGGTTTAACGTTCTAAATTTCTAACTGTTTTTTAACTGTTTTCTTATTTCTCTTTCGCTGCTACTGCTGAAAATAACACTTGTATCCATTTCTTTCTTACAGTTTGAAATTATAATTGCTTTCTAGATGTCTAGTAGCAATAAATAAATCTAGTTTCTAGTTTCTAGAAGTGTCTAGTTTCTTAAAAATTTTCTCTTTTTAGTTTTGGATATAGATGTTTGTTTGTTTGTTTTGAATTTCGCACAAAGTTACACGAGGGCTATCTGCGCTAGCCGTCCCTAATTTAACAGTGAAAGACTAGAGGGAAGGCAGCTAGTCATCACCATCCACCGCCAACTTTTGGGCTACTCTTTTTTTATCAACAGATAGTGAAAATTCATACCATGGTACACTGGTCGACAAAGTACGAGAGATCATAAGATGGGAATTATGGTTACGCTATGTTTTCTATTAGCACCAGCCTATAAAAAGCGATAGAGTGTAAACCCTATAGTGTGTAACATCAATGTCGTCAAAGCCAACCTAGGGTATTAGCAAACCCAACATATATGTGTGAAAAGAGTTGAAATATAACAATGAGTTAACAAATCCTAGTTAACTTTAGTTCAAAACTGGTCACAAGGGTTTAACTATACCTTCATAATAAGTTCAAAAAGTGTAAGCTGGGGTTGATATTTGATGGAGTGGTCTCAGGTGTAAGCTGGGGTTGACAATTTATCGAGTGGTCTCAGATGTAAACTGGGATTGACAATTGATCGAGTGGTCTCAGGTGTAAGCTGGGGTTGACAATTGATAAAGCGGTCTCATGTGTAAGCTGGGGTTGAAAATTGACCGAGTGGTCTCAGATGTAAACTGGGGTTGACAATTGATCGAGTGGCCTCAGATGTAAGCTGGGGTGGACAATTGATTGAGTGGTCTCAGGTGTAAGCTGGGGTGGACAATTAATTGAGTGGTCTCAGTTGTAAACTGGGGTTGACAATTGATCGAGTGGTCTCAGATGTAAACTGGGGTTGACAATTGATCGAGTGGTCTCAGATGTAAACTGGGGTTGACAGTTGATCGAGTGGTCTCAGGTGTAAGCTGGGGTTGACAATTGATTGAGTGGTCTCAGATGTAAACTCGGGTTGACAATTGATAAAGCGGTCTCAGATGTAAGCTGGGGTTGACAATTGATTGCATAGTCTCAGGTGTAAGCTGGGGTTGACAATTGATTGAGTGGTCTCAGGTGTAAGCTGGGGTTGACAGTTGATCGAGTAATTTCAGATGTAAGCTATGGTTGACAATTGATTGAGTGGTATCAGATGTAAGCTGAGGTTGACAGTTGATCGAGTGATTTCAGATGTAAGCTGGGGTTGACAATTGATCGAGTGGTCTCAGATGTAAACTGGGGTTGACAATTGATTGAGTGGTCTCAGATGTAAACTTGGGTTGACCATTGATCGATGTATGAAACTGGAAATTAGTAAAAATAATCTTTTTTTTCTGATTTCCGAAGTGACACACGGAACTGCAAACAGTTTTACCTAAGGTTTAGGTATATGAATGTAAAACTTTTCTACACTTTAAATTAAACATCTGTTTGTTGAATTTCGAGCAGAGCTACCTCAATCTATCTGTGCTAGCTGTCCCTAATTTTGAAGTGATACATTATAGGGAAGGTGGCTAGTTAACACCACCTATCGCCAAGTCTAGGGTAATTCTGTACCAACAATTTGTGGGATTGACTGTCACATTATAACACTCTCCTCTCACGGCTGAAATAACGAGCATATTCGGTAACGGGATTCGAATCTACGACCCGCAGCTTGCGAGTCGAGCGCCCTAACCATCATAGTATGCTAGGCCTTAGGCCTTAAACTGAGGACCTTTAAAAAGTATTCTGTGCGACCTTTACAGTCCATATAGCAAGTTCATATAATAAAACCTTATAAATGCTGTAATTTCCCCCCAAAAGTCAAAGAAACAGATATGAAGCTGCTAAAGGTGAAACATAAACCATGTTATGGTGATCCTTCCACATACATAGCTGTATTACTGACACGGATCTTTGTTTGAGTATAAAGTGAATAGGCGTGACCATGTTTCAAACGTATACATAAAAAAACAAACGATTATTTCAATTTTCAACCTACAAGGCATCTCTCATGATGAATGGGGTAAATAAGAATAAGTTTAAAGTTTTAACCAGAGAGAGGGTAGTCAGTAAGCAGCCTTCGCCACCTATACGACTACTTTTAACGGAATAGGTCATGTGCTTTAGACTTTGCGGTACGCAGCCCTGCACGGTAACCACTGTGCCATGCGCATAGTGTCAATGAGCGAGTATTTTTTTTTATTTCTGTATTAAAACTTCGAAAAACATGTACATCCTATTTTGAAATACAGTTTTCCCCTTACATGTCATGCGCAGTATCCTAAGTTGTAGTATATTCAGTAATCTGTTGAATACAATCTGATACACGTTCTGCAATAAGTTACTGTGTTAAGATTAAGTTAATGTGTTGAGATATTTCTCCCTATCCGGTGATCTAGGTTAGTTCATGGCAGTTTCTTATTCACACCTGCAGCTTTCTTGGTGTCATGGTTACAGTGTGAAAGTTTATGCTTTATGTTATTCAGTGTGTGTGTGTGTTTCAGTTTCTTTGCTAGCCAACATAATGCTAGCTTCGCTTGAATACTACTTTATATGAAGCCAGATCATACGACATGATGAGTAATGCCCTCTGGCAGCTATAATCTCAACTAACAATGTGATCCTTATGTATGACTGCCATGTGACTTGGAACATAGTTACTAAGGTTTTAACAACAATGATGTTATCTTTCATAAGGCAGCGGGTCGAAAGGTCCAAGGTTTGAAACTTGATCCTACTGAACACGGTTAAGCTGTGGGTGTATTATAGAAGTGACAGTTAGTCGCATTATTAAATTGAAAGAACCAGACAAAGCTATAGTGGCGATTGATTCTGCCAGCTAGTTGTCCTTCTTCTGATCAGTATTTCGAAATCAGAGCGGATACACCCTGGTCCTAGTACCGTTCAGATCGAAAACACAAGTTCCTAAGCAGTTTCTTTTAATACATCTGGTTTTATTGTGATTTACAGGTCAGAAGAAGCAGTAAAGTCTGTGCTCTGCTAAGGACGCTTGATGTTAAAATATTTTAAAATTAGATCTTAAAGTACACGTATCACAAATGTTGAAAATCACCTTTCATTGTTTGTGTTTCAGAGACCTTTGGTTAACAATCACCATCACTTGATTTGTATCTTTGATGGATCCGAGCGAAGCTACGTGAGGGCTGTCTAAACCCGGTATTTAGCGTTATAAGCCTTCAGACTGACCACTGGAGGAGGAAGAATATTGGCGCCACCAGGACCTAATTTTTAAATA
>NW_013672582.1:22824-25731 GCF_000517525.1 Limulus polyphemus
AACCACCCCCAAATCTTGGGCTTCTTTTGTCAGACCGAATAGTGGGATTTTACCGCTATTTTTCTATTACACTTATTATCCCTAATTGTGGAGCGCGTTTCTCTTTCTTTTTGGTAAAACGGGACCCAAACTGTGGAACTCTACAGTCCAGAACGCTAACCCTTGGGCAGCGTTCGGACCATCATCGTTTGGATCGAAACATTTGATTATCAATCCCGACTTTTTTGTTTGTATTTATTTTATCTAAAGTTTTGGGTTAAATATTGAAAACTTAAGGTACATAAAGATACAAGTGTAAAGAGAACAAATCAAATGGCTCAGTGATAAAATAAAGGACTTACGGCACTTTAAATTCGGGGTTAAATCCCTGCGATGGGAAACCGCACACGTATCCCGTTTGTGCAGGTTTTCGCTTTAAAACCAAGAAACAAAATATGTGTTGTTACTCATAAGTACTCGTAATTGGCTAAATGGTATCTTAAGAAGCGACACCTATGTTCTTGTCTCTTTTAAAATTTGTAAAAAGAATTTCGAATATTTTATACTGAAATACATGTTTAATTTTTATTAAAAGCATATCTAGTCATCCGTTTTTAAGGGACAAAAATAACTCAATTAAAGGTAAAAAAAAAATACTTTAAGCCACAGAAAACAGAAAAGACTACTTTCAAATTAAAACGGCGAAGAAGAAAATTTTCGTATCAAATTTTAAATACAAATCAAATCATTATTCACGCTGCATATTAGACTATCGTTGCTACGCTACCGCAGAGTTCGAAACTGAGCAAATATTTACGAATAGAAAAAACTTCAGCAAATTTTTTGGACCCCATCCTTCTAGAACTTGTTAATATATTTTTCTTTCCACGACAAACGAGCTTTTTTATCAATAACCGCGGAAATGTCAGGGCGACAGGTGAAGGGCAACGGTGATGGGCTCAGAGAACTAATAACAGTCTAAAGAAGTCACGCGCTTGAGGAACGACAAATGTGGCGAGATTAACACCAGGAGACGCGTCGAAATGGCCTACGTCGAAATGGCCTAGAGATTCCATAGTTTATATTGATTGACTGGAGAAATGAACGTAATTCAGGATTATATTTCTGCCCTTCGAGCTTGTTGGTTGCTGCGCACATTCTTCAGATCCCAAAATTCTTTTGAGTCGACATTCACGTGATTGCAAGTCCTGTACTAAAACCTTAACAAGCTTGTCATGTTTTTTTTTCCTCCGAACTACCGATACAAGCAAGTCTTCGCCTGCTGCTCTAAAGGGCTTGAGATGTACCCTAATTCTCCTGCTATGCGTAACAATAACTGCCAAGTTCAATCCACATCAATTTGAGAAATACATTTAACTTTCATGAAAATATATATTCCATTGGCTTTTGATCATTTGTTTGTATTTGTTTGTTTCAAGTTAAGCACAAAGCTACACAATGGGCTATCTGTGCTCTGCCCACCACGGGTATCGAAACCCGGTTTCTAGCGTTGTAAGTCCGCAGACATACCGCTGTGCCACTGGGGGGCGCTTTCAATAATAATTGTGGTGTGGATTATCTGTGCTGCACCCACCACGGGTATCGAAACCCGGTTTTTAGCGTCGTTTGCCTGCAGACTTGCCGCTGAGCCACTGGGGGCTAATAACGTTTAAGACGTAATGGTTTTCATCACACAAGACCTTAAGCTACAGCAGACCGTGGCAGTTATTATATTTCTAGAAATTACTACCTCCAAATAATATCTCAACTCATAACGAAATAGCTTTAAGATATCCGGTGGATCGTTCTAATAGGTTCTAAGATATCCGTATCTTATTTATACACTCATAATTGCAATCTTTTTTTTTTATATTTTGTTTACTCGGCAAACTTGAGTAATTACTTAATTCGGTTCTTCGAGACAAAGAGTATAACTAGAATTGAATGTAACTGTTGATCGACAGTTGGATCGATAAACTTCTGTACTTTCAACTCAAGGAATCTTACGCCCTTGGGAGTTACGCATGCGTGGTTCAAGAGAAAAGATAACAATGTCAGGTACGTACTCTGAAAACGATACATTCCTGGTCTGTCTGACAGGGCGTGTATTTACCTAGGATGACATTTCTCATAATATTGAAGCAGTATCATTAAAGGTATATGCGCTGATCCCTCTTAATTTTATTACTGCGCATTCTCATATAATTAGTAATCCATCGTATTTATATCAGCTTAAAAAGAAAAATTTGGATTATTTCGTTTTGTGTGCTAATACGAAAAACACAAAATCTTATTTTCCCTTTCTTTTCTTCTTTCCAGTGTAGTATAATAAATATCTAACTTTTAATATAATAGGGAAAAATTGGACAGTAGGTGGAACACACTTTGATTAAACACTTACGTTTCGCTTAATAATATTAGGCACTTCAATCATGAACAATTAGAACGACTTGCAGCGGAGTTATACTAGTAAAAGTAGTTCCTCATTTATAAAACAAAAATCACGTGACTCAGAAACACGCCATCTGCTTACCGTTAACGTAAAACAAAAAATCAGAAATCATTTTGATTTTTTTCCAACATGACGAATTTAAAGAAAGACACTATAGTGTACTGAAGGGTTTACTTACTGGACATTTCTCTTTGCAGAATTCAAGAACGCAGTCTTTCAATTAGTTAGAGGTCTTGTTTGCATGTAAATACAGAAATTTTGAAAAATCGCGTACTTTTTGTTCTTTATCTTTCAAGATTAAAGTATTTTGAACAAAAATTTGTTATTAAATTTATTGTTTCGTCTATGAACAGTCAACGTTTGTGTGCTGTGTTGGATCTCCGTTTCTGACTTCTATTAGGTCGTCAAGAAATTAATGTCGCGTTTCGGATCACTTTCATTAACCACCCCCTCCAAAAACCTACATCACGTATAAT
>NW_013672582.1:26162-30282 GCF_000517525.1 Limulus polyphemus
ACGTATAATAGTTAAACGAACCGCCTAAACGTCACGTTAGTGTAGCCCATATAATGTGTAAAGTTTAGTATACTCTAATCCCTTATAGTGGTGGTACACGACGATACACACATTCGGCACGTAATGATGTTTGAATACAAGGGAAACAACGCCTCTGTAGCCACAAAGAATATCAAAGAAGTTTATGGATATGTTTTGAACGTTCGTAAGTGTCAACGATGGTTCAGCAAATTTTGTTCAGGTGACTTTAGCCTTAAAAACTGTGATGGCAGGGACCGACATGTTGGAATTGATATTCATGCTCTGAAGACGCTGGTTGAGTCTAACCCAAAACCTGGACTAAATCAGCATAAAGTGATGCTTTCCATTTGGTGGGACATCAAAGGA
This sequence comes from Limulus polyphemus, assembly GCF_000517525.1. Lineage (NCBI taxonomy): Eukaryota > Metazoa > Arthropoda > Merostomata > Xiphosura > Limulidae > Limulus > Limulus polyphemus. The sequence continues at coordinate 26,550 of NW_013672582.1, forward strand.
GTTATTCATTTCAAACTTCTCAAACCACAACGAACTGTCAATGCAGAAATCTTTCGACAGCAACTGGAACGTTTACATCAAGCTCTTCATCAGAAAAGCTCTTCTCTCGTCAATCGGAAAAGTGTTCTTCTTCTCCACGACAATGCACGTCCACATGTGGCACGTTTAATGCAACACAAGATTATGGAGTTTGCATTGGGAAGTTCTCCCCCTGCCACCATATTTCCATTAGATTACCATCTTTTTCGTTCGCTGCAATAGCATCTTAATGGGAAAATGTATGCAAATGTGGAAGGTGTTAAAGAGAACATCGACGTATTTTTTGCTTCAAAACCAAGTGATTTCTTTAATCAGGGCATTAACAACCTGATTGTGTAATGGAAAAGCATCATCGATAAGAATGGAGCCTATTTCATTTAATAAATGTTTTTGTTATATATAAGTTGTTCGGGTTTTTTCATCTAAAAGAAGCGACACTAACTTCTTGACCACCTAATACTTTCAGAACAGAATATTATATATATTTAAATTGTACTTGACCTATCATCATCGGGCAGTCTGTCGTAAATGGGTCAAAGCGAAAACCAGTTCGGAGTGTATTTTCTTTGTTTTATTTTTTCCCCCACTGAAAAAAAAGAAGATTAAGAAAACAAGAAATAAAATCAACAGCAGAGACACCTATTGAGCATGTTCTGCATCTAATTTTCAAAGTATGTAACTATCGCATTACGCGTGTCTTGTCAAATGTATTTCGCAAGGTACTAGACGTTAAGCATATCATATTGAGATGATCCAATACAATAGGGTTCTATTGTTTCACAACACTTCTCGAAAGTTACAATACATCTAACAGCACTCATATGCCAACTAACAATGTTTTCCTTAATTTCCAACAATTAGATAAACATTTTTCGTTAGTACTAATGCAGTTAAAAGACATACAAGAAAACACAATATTTAAATTACCTATATGAGCCCCAGGAGCTTGATTTAAAAGAAATAATTTGAAAACCACGGGAACTTTAAGAACGCTGAAAATGCAAGGCGTAATATTGGTAATGAATAAATAGAAATAAGGTGTATAAGAACGTTAGAGCGAGGTTTTCTCTTCCATATGATTTCGGAGCTGACTTTAGGTCTTCTATCTACTTACTATTGGGCGGTTTATCAATTAAGAATACTCAATTTATTAGTTTCGTTTGAATTCCGCGCAAAGATACACAAGGACTATCTGTGCTAGTCGTTCCTATTAATTTGGTTTGAATTCCGCGTAAAGCTACACAAGGACTATCTGTGCTAGTCGTTCCTATTAATTTGGTTTGAATTCCGCGTAAAGCTACACAAGGACTATCTGTGCTAGTCGTTCCTATTAATTTGGTTTGAATTCCGCGTAAAGCTACACAAGGACTATCTGTGCTAGTCGTTCCTATTAATTTGGTTTGAATTCCGCGCAAAGCTACACAAGGACTATCTATGCTAGTCGTTCCTAATTTAGCAGTGAAAGGCTAGAGGGAAGGCAGCTAGTCATCACCGCCAACTCTTGGGCTACTCTTTTAGCAACGAATAGTGAAATTTCCATAACATAATAACGCCCCCACGGCTGAAAGGACGAGCATGTTTGGTGGGATGGGGGATTCGAACCCGCGACCCTCAGATTGCGAGTCAGGCGCCCTAAACACCTAGCCATGTCGGGCTTCGATTTGTTAGAACATATGAAATATTGCACCAATAATGTGATAATTAAAAATATCTGGCTTCTCAGAAAAAAGAGAAACACCTAGTCGGTAGAGATGTACAACAATGTGTACCTAGTACTAAGAGAAAGACCTAGTCGGTAGAGATGTACAACAATGTGTACTAGTACTAAGAGAAACACCTAGTCGGTAGAGATGTACAACAATGTGTATTAAGCTAATACAGAATGATATGACTAAGTAATATCCTTGATTTAGTGCTTCACCCGTCACCCAATCCTACTATAATGTGTTCGTTATACCCCACTATTTGTTATGTTTTTTAATTAAAAGACTGAGGCAAATGACGTTTTAACTAAAACACCCCGATCGATCTGATGCCTTCTTGCACTGAATACCTCCATGTGTTAGTTGAAGCTGATCAGCTATATGAAACGATAAATATTTTTTTTGTTTGCCTTTATTAAGATGCAAGTCGGTTTCTCTGAGGAGAACATTATATATTGATCTGGGTCCGTTACTCCTATCATATGCCTTTTCATTCTGGTTGCGAGCATCTAATCAGCCAACGAAAAGTAGTAATTAATCAAAGAATTACAGACACTGTTCTCTTGAGAATCCTGTTCATTTCGACACCAAATCCCCATACAGTTTGTCAGCCTTTGGTTAGTAATGTCTTGACTGAAAAATGAGAAACTATACGGTCTGTGGACGAATAGACAAGTAACAAGCATGAATTTGGTTGAGGCAAATTACAGAGTAATGTTTTTTTTTTCAAAAAAAAAAGTTGAATATAGAGAACTGATTTAACGCCTATTGCCGTAAAAAAAATAATTAAAGAGTTACACAAACTTGTACTGCTTCCATTGATAACATATCTCGAAATAAGTATATTTAATCCGGAATTCGAAGGTCACACGAATCTTCTGTTAAAAGTCTTGCAGTGGCTCATTGCATTTATATTTCGACTATTAACGTAAAATTGTTTGTTTTTATATCAAAACGCCGGTACTCTTGTAATCATTCGGCTTCATCCTAATGATCCTAAGAGAGAGCTAGTTTGAATTTTACAACGATGTTTTAATGGCAGATTGCAACAATTAATTTAGCCAATCCTGAGACTAAACTGATTGGATTCGAGCTATCAAAAAGTGATATCTGTGTTGAGATAAAAAGTATTCGAGTTCACAGCTTAAAAACAACAAAAAAAAAGTTCCAAGATCATTGCTTATGCGGCTCAGTTAAAGAAAGTCATTAATTCTAATCAAATTGAGACAATATGAGACAATAACGTGCGTAACTTATTTCGGCGATAATTTGGTTGAAAGAAAGCACATTTTCCAGTTTTTCTCTCAAGCTCGAATAATACTTTGAGCCACAGAAATGAAGAAATATTGTTTGTTTTTTAATTTCGCGCAAAGCTACTCGAGGGCTATCTGCGCTATCCGTCCCTAATTTAGCAGTGTAAGACTAGAGGGAAGGCAGCTAGTCATCACCACCCATCGCCATCTCTTGGGCTACTCTTTTACTACACGAGGGCTATCTGCGCTATCCGTCCCTAATTTAGCGGTGTAAGACTAGAGGGAAGGCAGCTAGTCATCACCACCCATCGCCAACTCTTGGGCTATCTGCGCTATCCGTCCCTAATTTAGCAGTGTAAGACAAGAGGGAAGGCAGCTAGTCATCACCATCCACCGCCATCTCTTGGGCTATCTGCGCTATCCGTCCCTAATTTAGCTGTGTAAGACAAGAGGGAAGGCAGCTAGTCATCACCACCCATCACCATCTCTTGGGCTATCTGCGCTATCCGTCCCTAATTTAGCAGTGTAAGACAAGAGGGAAGGCAGCTAGTCATCACCACCCACCGCCAACTCTTGGGCTATCTGCGCTAGCCGTCCCTAATTTAGCAGTGTAAGACTAGAGGGAAGGCAGCTAGTCATCACCACCCACCGCCAACTCTTGGGCTATCTGCGCTAGCCGTCCCTAATTTAGCAGTGTAAGACTAGAGGGAAGGCAGCTAGTCATCACCATCCACCGCC
>NW_013672582.1:31167-37355 GCF_000517525.1 Limulus polyphemus
CGATCCGCAGATTGCGAGTCGAGCACCCTAACGTTGGTAAAAAGAGTAGCTCAAGAGTTGGCGGTGGGTGGTGATGACTAGCTGCCTTCCCTCTAGTCTTACTCTGCTAAATTAGGGACTGCCAGCGCAGATAGCTCTCGTGTAGCTTTGCGGGAAATTCAAAAACAAAACAAATACAATTAAGAACTATTCTATTGAAGAGGAATCATTTTATGACTTCGTACGAGTTTACTACCGTTAAAACAAGTTTGTACCTTGTTTTTATCGTTTCAACTGTTTTCAAGCTCCATCAATAGGCTCACAGATGTCTTGTTACGGTTTTTCAGAAATCCAAGTCCACTACTTACAGAAACAATAACTTGATGAAAGAAGGAAACGTTTTTGCGGAAGTAAAAATGGGAAGTAAGAGTTTATCAACACAATAACTAGTCTTAGCGCAGCAATATTATAAACAACAACAACAACAAAAAAACTTTATGTTTAATCGCTCTTCCTGTTCGTAGTGGCAGAAAAGAACGAAATCTGATATTTTTACCAACCTCTATAAGAAATTACTCGTAAAATATTTGTGGCTATGTAATTTTTATCCACGTATCTTTTGTAAGGCAGGTTCTTTTCGGTGACGTTTCGTAATGATTGGGTATGTTAAACCAAAAAAGGGAAAAACGGTGGAGAGTGTGTGAATTTTTTTATAGCAAAGCCACATCTGGCTATCTGCTGTGTCCATCGAGGGGAATCGAACCCGTAATCTTAGCATTTTAAATCCGTAGATTTACCAGGGCACAAAACGTTGGATTAGCAGTAATTTTAGGGAATTACAATGCTAAAATTAGGGACTCGATTTCCCGCAGTGGACAGAGTGCAGCGAGCCCATTATGTAGCTTTGCACTGAAAAAATACAAGAATTCAATTGATCACGTTTGTTTATAGAAACAGATGTGGATCAGGCTAAAAAAAAAAAAAAGAACAAATTCTTTAAATAATCAACTTTAAAGACTCCTCGAGCAATTTATCATCCGGGCACGGCTTAGTGGTTAACGTGTCGTACTGCGGATCGGAAAGTCCAAGGTTCTAGCTGCCATATACCGCTAATCACGCTCCACACTTTCACACCTATGGGGGTGTTATAATTGTGACAGTCAATCCCAATATTCGGTTATGCGTAGCCGTGAAGATGAATGGTGTAAAAATCGGGTTTCGTAACTCGTGGTGGGCAGAGCACAGATAACCCACTGTGTAGCTTTGCGCTTAATAAAAAACAAACAACAAAAAAGCTATGCCCGAACTTTGGAGTCACTGATCTGACCATTTAGCTCACGTCCCGGATAAAGTGGTGTCCGAGAATGAAAATCCGGATATCAGTACACCATTTTAAGCCCTTATAAAAACCTACCTTCCATTTTCAACTTTCATGAGTTATCAGTTGAATACAGTTATTTAATCTGTCAGAGCACCTACTTAATATTTTTTTTTGGCATATAAGCACTACTTCACGAAGAGAATATTTAAAAAAAAATCCACACCTGTAACGAGTAGTTATTTGGTTTTAAGAAGTTTTTTTGTTTTGGTTATTGATAAGCAATACTTTGTATGCTAAATCGAAAGCCAAATAGATTCCAGCAGAGAAATTCGGTTATTTTAAAATTATTAGCTAAACAAGTTCGTCATGTTTATTTATTATTATTTTTTTTTATCAAAGAATGCTCTATTTTATATATATATATATAATCAATATAACACTGGGAGAACCTAATTAGAAGTCTGATTATAAATGGCTCTACTGTAACACGGTGCACACGTCGGTCAGTAATTGAAGGTTAACAAGATTAGTCTGTAAGACGTGTATTGAGAAACTACACTTTTGTTATTCCCAGCAATGGTACAGAAATGCTCCAAATATACGACTTTTCTTTTGCACAACGAAATCTAAAAGACCATTTTCTTTGTTTAAATATTATCTGAAAAACTTGTGGAGCAAAATTCAAATATTTATTTGTTTGTCTCATTTTCCAGAAAGTTAACCTATTCAAAGAAATTATACCATTTCAACTTCATGCATGTTAAACATTTCTTCTCTAAAACATATACCATAAAAACTAAAAATGTCGACAGATGGCAGCACGAATCATTTTGCCACTAAGCAAAGTTGGAGTGTTCAGTATTGAATCTTCAATGTCCTTTCAATCAATATAAATCAGTATTACAAGGTTTTCCTTATGTGCTTCTATTGCAACCATCCCGCACAATAATAAGGAGACAAGTTATCGCTATTGTTGTTTTAACACAAAGCTACATAATAGGTTATCCGCTCTCTTTCCATCACAGGGAATCAAACCCTGGATATTAGCATTGTATGCCTGTAAGTAAAAGCTATTTTTGTTTTAACACAAAGCTACATAATAGGTTATCTGCACTCTTTCCACCAGAGGGAATCAAACCCTGGATTTTAGCATTTTATGTCAGTAAATAAAAGCAGTGTTAGTTTTCAAGGACTAAGGATCTAAACTATGTATTACAACCCTATCCAGCGGCTCGGCAATAAGTCTGTAGGCTTACGACGCTGAAACCTTGGTTTCGTTATTGATATTCCATTGTATAGCGTTGTGAATAACAACAATAACTGTATCATAACTTGATATTTAAACGTCTTATACTATATTGGATACTTACCACAGAGGTATGGTTTAATATGTAGAGCGAATATGTGAAGAACGTCTGTACTCCGATTTGTTCGGCAGAGCTGTATAAAGATAAAATACGAGACAAAACAGTTTCGAAGTCATAAAGTAATTAATTAAATTAAAAAACAATATAATAAAAAAAAACATAGCGACGAGCTCTTCGTGCCCATTAGTCACCATTTCGGAGTGGACAAGAAGATTTATTGAAAAATGGCATAAAACTGTAAAACGAAACGTCGAGTATATTTAACATTTCTCTAAAGTCGTACTGTTTATTGTCTTCTTAGCTTCAATAATTACGGCATAAGTTAGTTAACTAAAATTCTTTAAGAATAAATAGTTTTTAAAATATAATCATTTTTAATTATGGGGTTTGTTTTTTTTACCATCGCCCTCTATAATAAAACAAACATTTTAAGAAGTTTATGCCTAATTAGTTTACTATTTCTTAATACTCAATTAATTTACTACTTTAAGGAGTAGACTGGAAGAGGAACAGATGTGTTGATCGTGTCCTGGGTGAAACAGTTTTGATGGTGTTAAACTATCAACTATTCATATTTGAGGTAAGTTTGGTCTTTGCTAAATCAATTTCATTAGTTAAACAGTAGCTGGATCTTAATATAAGACAACTCTCTACCTGGTTGATCGTGTCCTGGGTGAAACAGTTTTGATGGTGTTAAACTATCAACTATTCATATTTGAGGTAAGTTTGGTCTTTGCTAAATCAATTTCATTAGTTAAACAGTAGCTGGATCTTAATATAAGACAACTCTCCTGGTTGGTTGGGGTCCTGGGTGAAACAGTAAACTACATGCGGTGATGATGTCATCAAAAAATACCGTTAAGGTAGGCAGTAATAGAATCAGAACTGCATAAATGGCGTTCTTTCTTACCATCAGGAGGACACCACATAGTGGGACCTTTTAGTAAACCAACAAAATCTTCACTAAACGAACTTCAAGCTTGAAACGTGGAATGTCAGAACTGTTAAGAGCTGGAAAAATAGAAACATTGAGTGAAATGAACCAAAACAACGCGAATGTTTTGGGTTTATGTAACGAGAGTTGGAAGAAGTAGTAAGGAGACTTTTGGAGTGATGGAGCTAGAAAGCCGAGGAAGAGTGGCTGTGACATTGGATGAGAAAATGGCAAGATCAGTCAGTACCCATGAAGAAAATGGTTAGTGATACACTATTAATATTGAGAATCAGTGCTGGATCGGTGGATGTCCTTATCGTCGAGTCATGTATAACAACTTCAGATCAAAGTGACGAAGTCTACGAATAGTTGGAGGAATTAGTATGAGGAGAAAAAGCAAGAGACTGCTTAATGATTGGAATGTAGTTGTGGGAATTGAAGTGAACATATTTGAAAGTGGTGAAGAAACAAGGGATGAAACGGGCTGGTATAATGATGATAAAATGATGATTTTATCATCAGAGATAATGATGATAAAATCATATATCTAATCTGGCGCTCGTTAAATCTAAGAAGAATTGATTTATCAAAGCAGCCAGTTTCTTCTACGTTAGTCCACGGATTTGTACTTTATTATGTTATATGGCTTATCTAGTTAGTGCAAAAAAAAAAAAAATAAGGCGACGATATGATATTAATACTTCTAAACTTCGAAAGGAAGAAAAGCCAAGGGTTGGTTTTATGAGATCAAATAAATCACGTAACGTTATGAAAATAAACGTACCGCTCCCAACCTTCGACAATACAGAGTATGGTAAATCAAAGATGTCACTGACCTTCATTCTTCAGACACCCGTTTGGAGAACTAAGTGTAACGTGAAGAGGAGGTTACATTTTCTCACAATTATAAGAGTTGAACGCACTCTCGTTGTCATACTGGTGTTAATGTTATTATTCAAGATAACAGCATAAGGATTAAGCGTGAGTGGTTCTTACCGTTAATACTCGGGGCCACTGCGTGCCTCAGATTGTGATGTGCAGCCTTTTCATACATCTGTTCCTTCTAGTTCTTCACGGTTTTTCACTTACTTTCAAAGGTTTTATGAAATGTTTATACGGTATTATTTATATTATATATCGATGCACTAACGAGTTAGGAGTTCTAAGTTTCTAATTACATCGTGTTCAAGCGATTAAGAGACCGAACACACACAATTTCTGGACTCCCTGTAGTCCAAGTGGTTGTACTTGAGGAGACCGATTAGATTGTTCTTCTATGTTTCATATAGTGTGTAAGTATTTCATTTCAAGTACGAGAATTCACGTGACTATCTACTTAAACGGGGTAAAAATATAAATTTGATAAAACAATTATATGTCATAATCTCCCCCTCATTTGTTTGTTTGAATTTATGCACAAAGCTACGCAATGGGCTATTTGTGCTCTGCCCACTACGGGTATCGAAATCCGGTTTCTAGCGTTGTAAGTCCGCAGACATACCGCTGTGCTACTGGGGGGCTCACCCTCACCTCGTGGCTCAGGTGTAAGTCTAAAATTCGGGTTTCGATACCCGCGGTGGTCTCAGAATAGATAGTCTATTGTGTATGTTTAGACAGGAAAATATATTTCCAGGAAGAGGTGTTGTTGTTTTGAAATTGTAAAACACAGAACAGAAACTTGAGTGACGAACGAGGGATGAAAATCAGAATAAAGCCGTAACAGGAGCTTACAGCTTATCCCAAACCTCAGAATAGAACCATAACAGGAGCTTACAGCTTATCACAAACCTTGGAATAGAACCGTAACAGGAGCTTACAGCTTATCACAAACCTTAGAATAGAGCCGTAACAGGAGCTTACAGCTTATCACAAACCTTAGAATAGAGCCGTAACAGGAGCTTACAGCTTATCACAAACCTCAGAATAGAACCGTAACAGGAGCTTACAGTTTATCACAAACCTCAGAATAGAACCATAACAGGAGCTTACAGCTTATCATGAACTTTCTGGCTAACGAGACAAAAATCTAACCAAGAAACAAAAAGAAATACGTTCGGGTGTCGTAAAATATCTATGCGCCAAACCCAAATGGTCGTTCACCATCCATATTCAATGGTGAGCGTGGCGTTGTGGCGTTGCGTTTTAAAGTGGACTTGGCATTGACCTAAGAAACGAAAACTGCGACGCACTTCAAGGATCAAATGTTTTAAACATGACTATGTGTACAATCAAGTTTATTTTCCTGTTGGAACTAAACTCGCTTCATTATTTATCCTGTTGTAAAGCAGATGTAACGATTATGATTTATTTTGTCTAAAATCATAAATAATATTCAATGTTAAACTGGTACACAATTAAAAACATTTTATTTAGGCCTATATATGGCCTTCAAAAAGTTAACGACTCTACATGTTTCGACGTTACAACGTCATCCTCAGGAGTAACGTCGAAACATGTAGAGTCGTCAACTTTTTGAAGGCCATACAACATCATCCTCAAAAGTAACGTCGAAATATGTAGAGTCGTCAACTTTTTGAAGGCCATACATAGGCCTAAATAAAATGTTTTTAATTGTGTACCAGTTTAA
>NW_013672582.1:38182-39553 GCF_000517525.1 Limulus polyphemus
GTGTACCAGTTTAACGTTGAATATCATTTATGATTTTAACTTCATACACAAGTGCCAAAATACTATAATTATTTTGTTTAATTCAAAAGTTAAAAATAAAAAATCAATTCATTTGTTTCTTTTTCCAGTGCAGTTCGTTTAACATCCAGTTTTTCTAAAGATTATAGTATTTAAGTTCTTTTATGCGCAACTCAATGATTTATCGCACGTGAGTTACATCTGAGCAAAAAACAAAAGTAAAACTCTGTCGTGTTATCGTTTGGAACAAGATGTCCAGAAAGGATGTCATCCATCTCAGTCTCGGGAATCGCTAAAAAACATATAACATGATTGATTTGACAACGTAGAATCTCCAATAAACAGTTTACACTTAAGCCTAAAATTACCCTCTTTTTATTTTATTCTTATTTTTTTTGTAAAATCTTTGTTATCAACGCTTGTTGCCTGACATTGCTATGAGATCTCGTGTTTAGGTTTCAACTAAAAGAGGCTTGAGTCTTTCCAGACCGGCTGTTGTCTTGGTTCGATTCACTTTTCCCCGTTTTGATAGTAGTTCTTTAAAATGATCAGGGTCTGACAACCCGACAGTTAGTGTTATCCTGCAAGTTTAATAAATTAGCTTCTAGGGTTACGTGCCCTAAGGTCTGTAGCTTTCTGCATCTTAAGAAAATGGGGCAAGAACAAGTGTCGTCACGAAAAGTTCAGGGCGCTATATGTTGTGATGTAATCACCAGGGCGTTAAATATTGCCATGGCAACCTCGGGGCGCTTTAAGTGTTAAGTAAATGGGCGTTCTGATCAAAAGAAACCAGAGCTATGAACAGCCACAAACCTTCTTTAACTATGCGTGTAGTTAGTATATTGTACACAAAGTTTCACGTGTTTCTTAGGCCAGGCGTGGCCTATTGGTCACTGGATTGGAGGGTTGTCGGCTCTTGTCCCGTTGCTACAAACTCTGACTTCGCACCTTGGAGCCGTGAGTGTCTTATAAGAGTGACTGTCAATTTCCACGATTATATTTGAGTAGCCCAAGTGCTGGCGGTGTGTGCTGTTGGCTACGTGCCCACTCCCCTCCCCCAGACTATCACTTACAAATTAGGGAAAAGTAGTATATATGGCCCTCGTGTAGCTTTGCGCAAACACCATTACGGCAGCAACTAACAACTAGAATTTTCGTATTTACCTCTACGATACTAAACTTAACACACATATTCTTTACCTTCAGTAAGCTTACAAAAAGAACCCCCAGCTCTCTAGCATTGTAATGTTATACAATGGTAAGCTAACAATACTATCACTGATCTATACCGTTGGCTCCCTCATGGGTCGTGCCCGGCGTGGCCAGATGATTAAGGCACTCGACTTGCAATCT
>NW_013672582.1:40488-42080 GCF_000517525.1 Limulus polyphemus
ACCACCTGGCCATGCCGGGCCCTGTCAGTAAGAAGTCAGTTAAATGTTTTCATACATTAACATTATTTACCAAATTTTATTTTTTTGCGCAAAAAATAGAAAAATCCCAGAATGAAAATGTCTCCTATTTCACGAGAACGTTCGAGAAGAGTTGAAAATTAATTTCAAATGTTTGTGTTAATTGCTTACAGTGTTGTTTACTAGTTTATTTATACACATTGCTTATGAAAGACCGTTAATCTTTATCGAATTTTACGTTTTTAATTGTCAAATTCAAAGAAAATTAGTCTATAGAGTGTTTTGTATTTTTATGTCTAGATTATGATATTGTTGCATATCTGGTCGTTTGTTAATTTCCGGTATAAATTCTTCCCGAGGAACTTCAGCGATACAAGTCCTTTCTTAAATAAAACTAGTTTATTCTTTTCTCAATACAACTTTGCAATACAGAAATTTTAACAGTCACTTTAAACTTAAACACACGCTATAATTCACAACGATTCACGCATTTTACTTACGGTCACTACCGCTCGCTTGACTCAATTATCTGTCTATCTGCAATTATTTGCCGGGCTTATATACTAAAATAGGGGGCGCCTGGAAAAGACTAGAGTTGCCAGGAAAATTCATGATCCTTCTAGAAACTCATGACGTGTTACCAGGGTTACGTGACTTCCGCTGTCGTAACAATACGATAGTTACAATTACATGTTTCAATGACTCCGTATGAAAGATTTGAATTCTTTTAGTGTTTTGTATTATTTTATTCGTTTAAACTAACCAGACGAAAAACTCACGAAACGTCGTTCTCTACACTTGTGTTTTTACAACAGGTAGTTGTCGTCCATCCTACTTAACTCATCAGGAAACTCTGCCTAAACAATCTTGCTAAATCTGTCCTTTGTCTTGCTAGATCTGTCTTTTGTCTTGTTAGATCTGTCCTTTGACTTGTTAGATCTGTCCTTTGCCTTGTTACATCTGTTCTTTGCCGTGTTCGATCTGTCCTTTGCCTTGTTCATCTGTCCTCTGCCTTGCTAGATCTCTCCTTTGCCTTGTTAGATCTTTCCTTTGCCTTGCTAGATGTGTTCTTTGCCTTGTTACATCTGTTCTTTGCCTTGTTCGATCTGTCCTTTGCCTTGTTCGATCTGTCCTTTGCCTTGTTAGATCTGTTCTTTGCCTTGCTAGATTTGTCTTTTGCCTTGTTCGATCTGTCCTTTGCCTTGCTAGATCTGTCCTTTGCCTTATTAGATGTATCCTTTGCCTTGCTAGATCTGTCCTTTGCCTTGTTAGATCTTTCCTTTGCCTTGCTAGATCTGTTCTTTGGCTTGCTAGATCTGTCCTTTGTCGTGTTTAGATCTGTCCTTTGCCTTGTTCGATCTATCCTTTGCCTTGTTAGATCTTTCCGTTGCCTTGCTAGATCTGTTCTTTGGCTTGCTAGATCTATCTTTTGCCTTGTTCGATCTGTCTTTTGCCTTGTTCGATCTGTCTTTTGCCTTGCTAGATCTGTCTTTTGCCTTGTTCGATCTGTCTTTTGCCTTGCTAGATCTGTCCTTTGCCTTGTTCGATCTGTCTTTTGCCTTGCTAGATCTGTC
>NW_013672582.1:43034-44783 GCF_000517525.1 Limulus polyphemus
TTTCAGAATACACAATGTGGTACAGATTATTAGTTTCAGAATACACAATGTGGTACAGATTATTAGTTTCAGAATACAAATGTGGTACAGATTATTAATTACAGAATACACAACGGAGGTACAGGATATCGTTTTTCAGAATACAAAATGGAGGTACAGAATATTGGTTTTCACGATACACAATGTCATACAGAGTATTAAATTTTAAAATATCGAATTTAGATACAGAGTTTCTAGTTTAAAAAAATCACAATTTAGATACAAAGTATTTTGAAAATATACAAGTAGATAAAAAGTATAGATTTTTAGGACACATAATGTAGGACCAAAGTATTTTTCCCACAGTATAGAAATTCTTATGATTCCATTCAACCATAAAATTACATATCATTCCATTGTTTTATTATTTCGATTATTTTGGTCGATCCCAAATATTTTTTTTAAAGACTGTAAACTGTGACGTCAATCACGTCGATTAAGGTGAAGAATAGTGATAAAAATATAATAATTGTATTAAAATATTTTTCCTTTTCATAGATCTAAATATGATAATTTTATTAAAATTTTTTACTTTTCATAGACCTAAATATAATAATTTTATTAAAATAGTTTTATTTTTCATAGACCTTAATATAATAATTTTATTAAAATGTTTTTACTTTTCATAGACATAAATATAATAATTTTTATTAAAATGTTTTTAAAATGTTTTTACTTTTCATATACCTAAATAAATACATTTATAGCAACTTCTACTTTTCATTAAAACATCTTTTTCTAAGCTCTAGAAGAAGACTAGCAGGGAAAAAAGATAGAATTGTAAAAGAAAGTTTTTACAATGAAAGGCAGTCTCCTATTTATCCTTTACAGATTTTCTATGGTCAGGAAAAATTTGATGAGATCAGTCTTTTCAAACTATACACGAAATGTAATTCATTAATTCTTTTTCTTAGATTTATAAAAACCAAGCTGAAGCTGGATCTAGAGAACCTTTTACAGAGAATCTCTATATATAAAAATTCGAGAGTAACACCTGGATAATTCATCTCAGTTTCAGGTAGAAAAAAACAACAACAACAAATTCAATCTATTAACTGAACCATCTTCTCCAATAGAAGAGCATTTTATTTTTCCGTGAGAAGTCGATACCATTTATCCACGTGTTTTTCCTAAATTTAAAAATTTCATATCCTTTCTGGAGAAAAATTGATGAATTATCATTATAATATTTTGCAACTGAAACTCTGGTAAGTCTTTATTAAACATTTGTATATTCAGTTTTGAATAATGGGAGAATTTTAATAAATAACACGAACTACAAAACTCTTCTGCAGCAATTGTCAGTTGGAATATTTCTTCTGGAAACTAACACTAATGAGAGATCAACTAGGTTTTTTTTTTTTAAGAGACAAAGGAAAACAAAAATTTTTATATACGTAAAAAATATTTTATTTATTTATATATATATATAAGTTTTCGGCGTAGAAATCATTTTATTAAATACAACACTTATATATTTGGTACTGATAATTAATGCCATGAAATGTAAGTTATAACGTTTTACTTTATACAACGAGGGTATAATTAGCCAAATTTTATCCCAAGTATATTTTTAATCAGAATACGCGATCAGATACTTGATTTCTATATATATATATTTTAATTTGCATTTACTCTTCTCTTTGGTCTTGCCCCCCCCCAGTGGCACAGCGGTATGTCTGCGGACTTACAACGCTAGAATCCGGGTTT
>NW_013672582.1:45460-48462 GCF_000517525.1 Limulus polyphemus
AGCCCATTGTGTAGCTTTGTGCTTAACTACAAACAAACTGTTAGTTTTTTTCCTGCTTGTAACTTTTTGTTGAAAAATACGGCTTTAAATTTTCTGTTGTCATCACGTTTTAATGTTCCTTTCAACACTCGAGCAGATTTGATACTTGTAAGCTATTTTCTATAATGAAACGAACTTGTAAAGAGTCAATAGTTTGAAAAAATAAATAATTTTGAATCAGTATTTTTCTAAAGTTTTAGAGGGTTTCTGCAGGTGACAAATAACAGTCTCGTGTATCTTGAAGACAGCCCAATCAATACTATCGTTTAAACTTCGTTCGTCTGGCATCTGGATTAACCCTTTCTTGTCTGGTACTGCTAGAATTCTGGTAAAAACTAGAAGCCACAGTAATAGTATATGTTCTTCTCTATCTTCAACTTTGTTATTAATAGAATGCAGGGGGTCTTATAGTTTATTATTGTTCCGACATTAACTGTAAACTATGATCTGAAGTCGATGTTGATTTATTGTTTAGTTTCGTAGTTTCTTGAGGATTTGATACACTGAATCTCACAGAATAGTTTTCCTGGTAGTTTGGGTGTCACCGGAAACCCACTAAGTAGTACCTGATTACAGATATCTGAGAAACATAATGTGTAATACAGATCTCTGAGAAACATAATGTGTAATACAGATATCTAAAAAACATAATGTGTAATACAGATATCCGAGAAACATAATGTGTAATACAAATAGCTAAAAAACATAATGTGTAATACAGATATCCGAGAAACATAATGTGTAATACAGATATCTGAGGAACATAATGTGTAATACAGATATCCGAGGAACATAATGTGTAATACAGATATCTAGAAACATAATGTGTAATACAGATATCTGAGAAACATAATATGTAATAATTACTTTTGTAGGAAGAGAAAGAACTGATAGAATGTTTTATTTTGTTATATCTTTTGGACACCTAAGGTTGAACAAGTCTATGTGCTATTTATAGTATTTCGGCACTTGTGTATAAAGTTAAAATCATAAATAATATTGAACGTTAAACTGGTATACAATTAAAAACATTTTATTTAGGCCTATCTATGGCCTTCAAAAAGTTGACGACTCTACATGTTTCGACGTTACAAAGTCATCCTCAGGAGTGAATTACAAGACAATCACATGTTTTTAATTGTGTACCAGTTTAACGTTGAATATTATTTATGATTCTATTTTAAAGTTGTTAGCATGCCCGGACTGTGAATTCGAGGATTCGTGGTGCGTGACCCGTTACCGTAAAAAAAAGTGCGCTCCGCACTTTGGGTACAGTCAAATCCTGCCCCCCCCCTCCCAGTGGCACAGCGGTATGTCTTACAACGCTAGAAACCGGGTTTCGATACCCGTGGTGGGCAGAGCCCTTGTGTAGCTCTGTGCATAATTAAAAACAAACAAACAAACCGCCGAATCCCATTATTCGATCAGACAACAGTAGCCAAAGATATTTCGGTGTGTAATGTTGAGCAGACGATATCTTCGAGTCTATCATTTTAAAAGTAGGGACGGCTATATTGAAATATCTCTCGTGTTGTTTTATACAAATGTCTGAAACTAGAAGATGCCATAAGTATTTCTACATACGCTTTGAAAATCGTTTTAAACCGTTACAATTTGACATAATCACCTGAAGCTGTATTAATTTTTCATTCTGTTATTTGAATTATAGTCTATCACTGCAGACAGCTCTTTTTTTAGTTGGCCTTAAATCATATAAATTATAGTGGTTAATATCAATTCCCACGTAACACGATAATTAACTGAACAATATATATATATATAAGGCACGACAGACTTACTAACTTTTTTGTTCTGCCACCAAGGCTTAAGTTCTAACGTAATGAAATAGACACGAAATTCTCCCCCGAAGTAATTTCGTTTCACAGTATTGGTGATGTCGTATCTATTAAAGTATCTTTCTATAGGCAGTTGCGGGAATTGTATAGGGAATTTTTCAAGTAAAAATACCATTACAAGATCTTACCATCCAGAGTTTTACATCTATCGAGTTGAGGCACTAATTTTACAGTCTGAAATATTTAAATGTCACGCACACGGATAAATATTTAAATTTCTGATACATTGAGGCTGTAATAACGTTTCGATAAATAACCCGTAGGTTATCCACGAAAAGGAATGTAGTAAACAATAACGTTTCGTTAAATAACCCGTAGGTTATCCACAAGAAGGAATGTAGTAAATAAATAACGTTTCGATAAATAACCCGTAGGTTATCCACGAGAAGGAATGTAGTAAACAAATAACGTTTCGATAAATAACCCGTAGGTTATCCACAAGAAGGAATGTAGTAAATAAATAACGTTTCGATAAATAACCCGTAGGTTATTCCCGAGAAGGAATGTAGTAAATAAATAACGTTTCGATAAATAACCCGTAGGTTATCCACAAGAAGGAATGCAGTAAACAAATAACGTTTCGATAAATAACCCGTAGGTTATTCCCGAGAAGGAATGTTGTAAACAAATAACGTTTCGATAAATAACCCGTAGGTTATCCACAAGAAGGAATGTTTGCAGTAGAACTAATGTCAGAGTAAGCAAATGGATTAACGTAATACCGAATGAAACTATAAGCAGCGTTGTGATGAAAGATGGTGGTATAGATCCTGATTGACCAATAGTTTTGGTTGTACTCATGTCGTCACTCTGGGTATTGCCAGCAACTATTGGTTGTACTCATGTCGTCACTCTGGGTATTGCCAGCTCACTCTGGGTATTGCCAGCAACTACCGACATGAGTACAGCTAATAGTTGCTGGCAATGCCCAAAGTGACGACATGAGTACAACCAATAGTTGCTGGCAATACCCAGAGTGACGACATGAGTACAACCAATAGTTGCTGGCAGTACCAAGAGTGACGACATGAGTACAACCAATAGTTGCTGGCAATACCCAGAGTGACGACATGAATACAGCCAATAGTTGCTGGCAATACCCAGAGT
>NW_013672583.1:0-2374 GCF_000517525.1 Limulus polyphemus
CTATTCTACTATACAAGAGGCGTAGCTGCTGTGATATTGGAGTACAACTACTACAGAAGTAGAGTACAAGCCATGATGATAGGAATTAGGGAATTGTTGTACCTGCTATTATGATAAGGTATAGTGTATAGTGTAGTCTGTCCAAGTGTAGAAGTGGTATACTCGCCATGCTGAGAGAAATACCTATTCTACTATACAAGAGGCGTAGCTGCTGTGATATTGGAGTACAACTACTACAGAAGTAGAGTACAAGCCATGATGATAGGAATTAGGGAATTGTTGTACCTGCTATTATGATAAGGTATAGTGTATAGTGTAGTCTATCCAAGTGTAGAAGTGGTATACTCGCCATGCTGATAGGAATACTATTCTACTATACAAGAGGCGTAGCTGCTGTAATATTGGAGTACAACTACTATAGAAGTGGAGTACAAGCCATGATGATAGGAATACTATTCTACTATACAAGAGGCGTAGCTGCTGTGATATTGGAGTACAACTACTACAGAAGTAGAGTACAAGCCATGATGATAGGAATACTATTCTACTATACAAGAGGCGTAGCTGCTGTGATATTGGAGTACAACTACTACAGAAGTATAGTACAAGCCATGCTGAGAGAAATACCTATTCTACTATACAAGAGGCGTAGCTGCTGTGATATAGGAGTACAACTACTACAGAAGTAGAGTACAAGCCATGATGATAGGAATACTAAACTATTATACAAATGACGTACTTCCTAGAATGATAAGAAAACTACCTATTATAAAGCCGGTTTACTTCTCAAAGTGATAAGAATACCACCTCACTACATCTTGAAAATAAATTGACGATGCGAAATAGCCATAAATGTCAACTTAGATCAAAAATCAGAGAACACTTATTACATCGTACCAAAGTAAGCTATTATAGTTAATACATTTCACACCGTACTGAAGAAAGAGAAGTATTAATTATAGTAACTTACCGTAATACATGTCAGAAGTATTAACTATAGTAACTTACTTTAGTACCATGTCAGAACTATTAATTATAATAACTTACCGTAATACATGTGAGAAGTATTAATTATAGTAACTTACTTTAGTACCATGTCAGAACTATTAATTATAGTAACTTACCGTAATACATGTGAGAAGTATTAACTATAAGATTTTAAAAATTGTTAATTTAAAAATGGGACTAGACAGTTAGCTTAAATTGAAAATGTTACTTAAGGTTTGAGACACAAGATAAATAAAAAATTGGGAATTAAAAAACCAGCAGATAGGGGTAGTAAACAAGGTCAGCATACAAGGCTGGAGATACTATAGACATTATTTACTCAAGTTACAAATCCCTGTTTTGATATGTTGTTAGCTAGAATTACGAAATATAGCGGCGAATTACTTTAGACTGTTACATAACTATAGCAATCTGAGGGTCGCGGGTTCGAATCTCCGTCCCACCAAACATGCTCGACCTTTCAGCCGTGGGGGCGTTATAACGTGACGGTCAATCCCACTATTCGTTGGTAAAAGAGTAGCACAAAGAGTAGGCGGTGGGTGGTGAGGACTAGCTGCCTTCCCTCTAGTCTTACACTGCTAAATTAGGGACGGCTAGCGCAGATAGCCCTCGTGTAGCTTCGCGCGAAATTCAAAACAAAAGAACAAACATGATTTTTTTCCACACGAAAGACCTCCTCTACATTTCCCATTGTTCTTGGCTTATATAGCTTTATACCAAACAAACAAACATAGCTATAATAACTTAATTTGGTAACATGTGAGAATTATTATTACAGTAACTTACTTTAGTAGCATGTGAAAATTATTAACAATAGTAGCTTTCGCTACTACGCTGTGATAAGTATTGACCATAATATATAACTCTAGTAATATAACTATGGTATACATTTTAACACAATATGAGAAATATTAATTATATTGTGACATGGTACTAAAGTAAGTTACTATAATTAATACTTCTCACATGTATTACGGTAAGTTACTATAATTAATAGTTCTGACATGGTACTAAAGTAAGTTACTATAATTAATAGTTCTGACATGGTACTAAAGTAAGTTACTATAATTAATACTTCTCACATGTATTACGGAAAGTTACTATAATTAATACTTCTGACATGGTACTAAAGTAAGTTACTATAATTAATACTTCTGACATGGTACTAAGTCAGATACTATAGTTAATATTTCTCACATGCTACAATAATAAGTTTCTATAGTTAATACTTCTGACATGGTACTAAGTCAGATACTATAGTTAATATTTCTCACATGCTACAATAATAAGTTTCTATAGTTAATACTTCTGACATGGTACTAAGTCAGATACTATAGTTAATATTTCTCACATGCTACAATAATAA
>NW_013672583.1:2798-4818 GCF_000517525.1 Limulus polyphemus
AGGCATGGCTCAGGAGAAAATTGGTGTTCCCGTCATTGTGTGAAGAAAATATTGTCCCACCTTCGAGTTACTGTTTTTGTTATGCTGTTGGAAATATTACACTGAGAGGACATTTTATTTGAAATGCCCCTAATATCGGATTCAACTATGTCAGTGTCTGTGTTTGATGTGACGTACACTCAGAATGGTCAAACATTGACTCAGTGTGACCTAGACTTCAGAAGGATATTGTTTGATTGGAGTCCATTCGTCGACGAGCATAGAAGTTGGCAGATGCCTACGATAGTGAATGCGTCATTCATTGTCATTCCAGTTATAGTATGTCAGTTTAAGTTATGGTCAGGTTTAAGTCAGGTAGTTATGCTGACCATAGAGAAATCAAAAAGTGTCACTACTTTAGGACCATCGAGGCATTATAAAGGTGATGGTAAACTTCCATTATTTAGTCAGACAAGAGTAGGCTAAAGCTTTAGGGTGGGTGCTGTTGACTAGCTGTTCAAATTAGGAATGTCTAGCGCAGATAGCTCTTGAGTAGCTTTGCGCAAATATCTGAAAACAAACATTTGAACAAAAAAAAAAGTTTACCTAAAATGCAAACAGGAAGTTACAGCTTCATTAATCCTATAAATGTAAGAGTGTGATGTTATCTGAGGAGTATTATTTAATTCCTTTCTCCATACATGGTAGAGTAAGTGTAAGGGAAAAGTTACACGAGCAACATTTGACCCTGCTACTATTGTTTTGACACTACACTCTTCTGGAACAGCTATAATGATGGAAAATTTCTTGTGGAGATGGTTGGGATTCTTTGATTCCTTTATAAGAGTGAATAATACCTAATACTGTATTTCTAAGATAATAATTAAACAATTCACTACTGTAATGCCTTCTGAAATTGGTTCTAAATATCCACTTCTACACTTGGACAGAATACACTATACACTATACCTTATCATAATAGCAGGTACACCAGTTCCATAATCCCTATCATCATGGCTTGTACACTACTTCTGTGTCAAGATTGATTGATTGAAACTTTATTAAGACCCACACTCTCTTCAATGTACAATAGTAGAACACCTCATTTTTCAAACACATAAATGAGTTTGATTATATGATATGAGCTGAGATTTAGTCATACCACTATTAATCTATAAGACAATGAAATGAAAATGGCTCTCTTTTACTTTTCAAAGGGTTATGACAATGTATGACCTTATAGAAGGAGTATAATTATCAAAGACCGTTTCTTTGACTTTTCTTAAAAGACATATCTGACGAGATATATCAACGTCAAGAATAAAAATTCCACTAGGAATTACTCTGGTTGCTAACAGCTAAAAATTAGCCAGGCTTGAAACGTGAAACAGATGTCAATGTGTTCCAGTTAAGCGATTCTTTCAAGAGATACTGCATCTGCTAATGGCTGATTTCTCAGGCCTGCAGCACGAAACAGACGTCAGATCCTATCTCAGTTAACGAAATCTTTCAACAGGTATTGGATGACGAGGAACTCACTTTGAGACTAATAACGGTTGGAGACGGCTTGAATGATCACCCGATGATGACAAAACCTTCTCGAAACGTTGTGCATTTACTGTTATGTTCAACTTATATTAAAGTTTTTCTTCTTTACCCATTCAAGCCATCTCCAACCGTTATAGGTATTGCATCTGCTAATAGCTGAAGATTTTACAGGCTTGTAATGCAAAACACGTGTCATAGCGTGTCCCAGTTAACCAATTTTATGAATAATATACTGCGACCATTAACAATTGAACATTGTCAAAGTTTAAAATATGTTTCAGTAGAAGAATTCATTGAACAGGAGGCTATATCATATGAAAACTATTACAGAAGCTATTGAATGGCAGTCAGCAATCAGTTTGAAAACGCTTATGGAGCCAATCATAACCCAGTGGCTAATGTGTTGGACTGTCGATCTACAAGTCCTGCATTTGTGTCCTGTTATCACAAAAAAATGTTTTTTGCATATACTCGCCATGCGGAGAGAAATACC
>NW_013672583.1:5579-15929 GCF_000517525.1 Limulus polyphemus
ATGGTGGAAACATCAATTTTACCATTCTTCATACCATAGTAGGAACACCAATTTTCTCCTGAGCCATGCCTTTGTTAATATTCTCCACACGGTGGAAACATCAATTTCATCATTCTTCATACCATAGTAGGAACACCAATTTGCTCCTGAGCCATGCCTTTGTTAATATTCTCCACACGGTGGAAACATCAATTTCATCATTCTTCATACCATAGTAAGAACACCAATTTTCTCCTGAGTCATGCCTTTGTTAATATTCTCCACATGGTGGAAACATCAATTTCATCATTCTTCATACCATAGTAGGAACACCAATTTCATCCTGAGCTATTGTTAACATTGTCCGTACCATGGTGGAAACATCAATTTTATGCTGAGCTATGCTTTTGTTAACATGATCCATACCATAGTAGGAACATCAATGTCATCTAGAGCTATGCTTTTGTTAAGATTCTGCATACAATAGTAGGAACATCAACGTCATCTTGAGCTATGCCATTGTTAACATTGCCCTTACCATGGTGAGAACATCAATTTAATCTTGAGCTATGCCATTGTTAACATTGTCCGTACCATGGTGGAAACATCAATTTTATGCTGAGCTATGCTTTTGTTAACATGATCCATACCATGGTGAGACCATCAATCTCATCCTGAGCTACTTCTTTGCTAACACTGTCCGCACCATGGTGAGAACACCAAGTTCATCCTGAGCTATGCCAGATATTAATTGCAAAAGCTTTATATTTCAGCCAACATTCCGATTTTGCGGCTTCACCAGGGCCAGTTCTACAAAAATTGTTTGATGTGAAAACACACGTTAACTAATTAAACTGCTTTTGGTGTTCTATGTCTTTATACTTTCGTAACAGACATTAATAATATTTAGAATATTATTATTGTTTCACAATTGTTCTAGTATTATGGTGAAGTTTTTATGCTATTTATATTGCTATGATACCTTTTGAAATATAAAATTAAAGACAGTTTCAAAACGTTTTTCCACAAAATAAGTAAAAATTGAAGAAACTGAGAAATAAAATTTTGAGTTGAAAGAATACAAAATTTTCTTACCATGTTAAAATAAAAACTACATTTATGTACTTTATTGTTGATATATAGAATGATCTGTAAAATACTGATAGGGAAAGTGGTTATAAAACACTAACGTACGGAACTTTGATATACAGGTTATAATATCAAGGATGCTGGGTGGTGTGTGTGTGTTTGAATGGAAATTTTATTACGTTTACCATCCTTTGTCTCTGTTTATTATTTTGTTTTTCGTTAATGAGTATAGCTTTCACATATTTTTCTCTTTAAAACATCTCTTTGTTTTTTTAAGACAGAAAGAGAAAAATGGGTTATGGTTGTCTATGTTTTTGAGGTTCTATGTTTGTATAGAAAGTGTTCTGCTGGAGAGGTTTTGTAGTTTTATACTGTTCATATTTATTTATATGTTCCGAAATGTGTGTGTGTGTATGAAAGTTTTTCGGTTTATTCTATATATGTGTCGTCATATATTACACAAGTTGTGACAGACTACATTTTAAGTGTGACATTTTTATTCCACTCGGTTTTCTTGTGTATAGCATTATTTTCTGTCTCAAATTTGTTTAACATGAAGAGTGTCTTACCTGGTTTTAGCTTTATGTTGATTGTTAGTTGGTATTAATTATGAATTTTGGTCAAGTAGTGATTGTGTTGTTTATGGAAGGAATGCTCATTGTAGGGACACAAACTTTTGTTTTCGTGTCTGTTGTTGTCGTTTTAGTGATTTGAATACTTTGTTATTTTATGTTGACTGAACGGCATTAGGCGTGCAGCAGTTTCTATACATTCTCTTTAGTTCTCCTATCATTGTTCCTCTTTTGAAATGGTCCGAGTAGTGTGATGCATAATGGAAAAATATCGCCTATTATTTCATTCTTTGTAAGACATGAACTTTATGTTTGTCTGTCTTGAACTCGTAGCGTTACGTTTGTAGATACGGAGTTTCCTCCTGTGTTGGGTAGTTGTTGTGCGTACTTGATTGATCGATGAAAGTTGTTTAGGAAGTGGTAAAACTGTTGTAGTGTGTATTTTCTATGATTCCACATACCAAATACGTCGTCGATGTATTTGTATCACACCTCTGGAGCTAAACTTGTTTTTCTATAAATACTGTAAGAGCTTTGTTTTGTATGTACAAATTGTCTCAAGTAGCTGTCGAATAGGATAAAGTTAAGAAATGTGCAAATAGTTTCTAAGGTGATGTTCGTTGGAAAGGTGTATTATTTAAGTAAAGACATAAAGTTAATGATACTGTCTATGCCTTCTTCTGTAAGCATGGATGGTTACAAGTCATCGCATAGTAGTGGTGTTGGAGAATGTATTTTGTCTACGAGGTCTTTTTTATCGTTTAAGTGTGATGGCAGATACTTTAAACATGGTTTCAAAAGTTGATCTAGTAAGTAGGATATTGTTTCTGATGCAGAAAAATCAGTTGACACTATGAGTCTAAAGGTAAATCTTGTTTAGGGTCTCCACATAGTTCAGGTTATGGGAAAGGTTAAATTCTGCTAGTATTTGTTCTGGAAAAATACTTTCCTCTTTTAAATGTTTGATGGCTTCTTCGACGTCTTGGTTGGATCTTTGTTTATAATTACATGGCTTCTTCGACGGTCTTGGTTGGATCTTTGTTTATAATTACATGGCTTCTTCGACGGTCTTGGTTGGATCTTTGTTTATAATTACATGGCTTCTTCGACGGTCTTGGTTGGATCTTTGTTTATAATTACATGGCTTCTTCGACGGTCTTGGTTGGATCTTTGTTTATAATTACACAAGTAGATGTTATTCTATTTTATGCTTGGAACGTTTTCTTATTAAGGCTAAGAAACCTTTTTTTTGTTGGATTCCTTCATGATAAAATTGTCACTTGTTTGGAGTCCTTTTAAAGTAATAAAATGTTGTATTTTTTCTTGATGATTTTTATGTGTACCCAAGATGTTTCTTTGTTTGGTGATGTAGAAGGAAGATTTGTTTGTTCTGTAGTTGTTCATGATTTTAGCGGTTGATACTTCTATAAGTCAAAAGTGTAATTGTTGGCTGATAAGTAATTATGGCTATCTCTCTGGTGATTTGTATTTGTATCTTCTATAGGATCTCGGTTAGTAGTGAAAGGGCTAACGTTCTCCATGTAGGCTATTCGTTTGGGTTTCGACTTTAACGCCAATTGCGAATGAATTTATAAAAAAAAATCCAAGAAGACAGTCGTGTATGTAGCTGAGCAAGTACACAGGCCACTAACTCGAGGAATTTACGTGTGCAACAAAAACGTGACTCAGAAACTGATGATACAACAACAGACAATACTTTATTCTATGTCCAAATAGTCATTGATAGCAAAATCATTGAAACTTTCGCGAAATAGTTCTACATTAAACTCACTAAATTCTTTGTTTTGGACAACTATCTCTGTATTAATCAAACCTTCTGTAGTACTCATTAATTCTGATAACATATTAAACAATTTATCTACTATGTTATTAGTTCAACTAACTTGAGACATAATTCAACCAATTTAAACTTTAGACACACACACACAAAAACTTGAATGTCATAATAATTATAGGTTATTAGACTAGACAGGATAGCTACTTATAAAGAGCTAGTATGATGAAAATTATCTACTCTTCAGTAGTAGATTTGTCGTAGGATCAACTGGATCATGAATCAGCATTGGAGATAGCTCTCTAGACTAAAAAATCATGGTGTTTTTATACGTAACTCTCTGTATTCTTGTGATTCTTCAAATAGTGTGCATGTCTAATTCGCAAGTAGATCCTTCATTTCATTGGGTGAATTTTGCCGACTCAGAACCAAAACAAACATAAAAAAAATCGTTTTTTTTTTTGCTGCTAGAAACAGTTGTAATTTTACTTGGAGTGCTTCAGAAGTATCTTTGGAGATTTCATTTATGTCTTCTGTGATATTGTATGGAGCTTTTTATGCGTTTATTCTGGTTTTTGGTTTCACGATATTCTTTTTAGCGGGCACTTTATATGGCTTTTTCGAGTAATGTTAAAATCTCCAGACGGGTGTTCTATTAGTTTTCTTCTTAAAGCAAAATCTGGGCCTTCCGTTAGAAGGACATGGCATTGGGCTGAAGAATTATGTCGTTTTCTGTGGTTACTGCATAGTGGGTTACTGGAATGTCTTTTCGTAACTGTGCAACTGTTTTGTTGTTCTTTAGTGCAAATAGAGTAAATAGGTTATTTTTTTATGCATTTCACATGCGTTTGCTTCTTCAATGTGTGTCTTTGACGTTGTGGTGTAAAGTCAGTTTTATAACTATGGCTTTGTTATTTTTCAGTTATCTCTATTTTCAGTTGTTCTCTATTAATTTTTGATGATATTATTTTTTACGATCTATAACATTCCGTAGAAAGGACAGTGTACAGAAGGCACATCAAAACCTTTGAGGTATTCCATCAGAGATGCATCCGTCGAATCCTTAGAATCAAATGGGAGGACAGAAAAACCAACATCAGCGTCCTCGAAGAGACCTATTCCACAGGCATTGAAGTCAAGCTGACAAAAGATCAACTTCGTTGGGCTGGTCACTGTCTCCATATGCAGGAACATCGCCTTCCTCATCAAGTCCTCTTCTCGGAACTTCGTCACGACACTCGTTCTCGGGGTTGAAAAGTCAAAAGATGGAAGGATAACCTGAAATCCATCCGCAAAAAAAGTATCCATCAACCTCAAGACATGGGAGGAGGATGTATCTGACCATTACCGTTGGCGTCGTCTGATCCATCATGCGACAGAAACAGTCGAAACTGATCGACGGGAAAACGAGAAGCAGAAGAGGAAAGAGAAAGAAGCCAACCCTTCTTTGCGACAATGTCTTTCTCTGAGCACTATCTGCCAGAGGTGTTCCAAACAAGGAGACGTCGTCTTCGCTCGCGAAGGACTGCCAACGATGACTTACTATTTTGTAGGTTTTCTTGTAAACAGGTTGGCAATTGGATGAAACGTTTAATTTCAAATAATAACTTCCTGTTGGTAAAACTATTTTTCAGTACTGTTGTAGAAAGCCTATTTGTTTTTTATGTCATGACCAGATTGTCTATTTGCACGAGGCATGCTGCTGTAGCACTACTGTGGATTCGGTTGAGTGATGAAAATATTTTGTGTTTTTCAGAATTTGTAGGGAGTACTGGAGGGATTTAGACATTTTAGCAGTAAAGTTAGAGAAAAAAAACGACTTTTTCTCTCCAGTTGATAATAAAAAACTTTTTATTTCAGCCAACGTTTTACCTTTACGACTTCATCAGGACTAGTAATACAAAAACATCAGTTTTATCCTGAGCCATGCCATTGTTAACATTTTCAACACCAGGAGAGGTAATAGTGACCCAATAGTGACGTTTCGAAAGTCTTCCACTTTAGGTATTCAGGTTAGTGTATGTATGGCGTAGTCGGTCTTTATGGTATTCTGGTGGATTGTGGAGAGCATGTTATGATTGGTTGGTTTATCCCTGTTTCTGATTGGTGGAGAGATTTTCTGTAGATTCAGCCAATGGTTGAATGAGTGGTATGAAAATCTTGGAGCAACAAAAGGTGAACAGGGAATTTATAGGGTAGCAAAATCAAGAGAACACTCTAAAAGAGATGTTGGAGAAATAAATATCACAAAGAACAAACAAGGTTGTATCTAAGTTGACGAAAAGGACATCAAGAAAAGATGGAAAGAGCATTATGAAGAACTGATGAATGTAGAAAATGATAGAGGGGTTTTGGAAGAAATCAGAAGGTCAGAGGTGAAGGGAGTCATTAACAGAATGAAACTCTGGAAAGCGAGTTGTCCATTAGGAGTGGTAGTGGAAATGATAAAGACTTTGGAATAAAAGGACATTGAACGGGTATGGCAGCTTCTGCAGGAAATGTGGGAAGAATAAAAAATACTTTCAGGTTGGGAGAAAAGTCTACTGGTCCTATAGAGAAACAAAAAGGCGACATACTAAGCTGTAAAAATTATAGAGGTATTAAGCTAACTGAATACATTTTAAAAGTGTTTGAAAGGGTAGCAGAATACAGGTTATTTGATCATAACAATTTAAGAGAAGTTGTAAAGATTGATGAAATGCAGTGTACTTTTGTGCCTGAGAAGAGAACAATGCATGGTATGTTCATAGTCAAGTAGATGCAGGAATATTGTTAAGGGGAACAGGAAGCTTTATTGTTGCTTTACGGATTTGGAAAAAGCATATGATAGGGTGCCACGAGTCATTCTTTTTGGTGTCTCAGGAAGAAGGGATTTCCAGAGGAGTTGGAGAGGACAATGAAAACAATGTAAGATGTAGCAAAGAGAGCAGTAAAAATAGGACAAGGAAGAGCTGAAATGTTCGAAGTAAAAGTAGGTCAATATCATGAATCGGCTCTAACCCCTTTCTTATTTGTGATAGTGATGGATGATCGAGTTAGGAGTCAAGTAAAAATAAGGTTTTGGGACTTCTAAACTGTGAATAATTTGCTCATAACAGTCGAGACAGAGGTCGGGTTGCAGAAGAGATGCAGGATGTAGTAGAAAAATCTAGAGAGGTGGGTTAAAGGTAAACATCGAGAAAACGGAGATAATGCTAACTGAAGGGGAAGAGAAGAATTGCAGATAAAAGACAGCAACAACTCTAATATAAAAGAAATAAATTTAGGTATTTAGACTCCAAAATTAGTGAGGAAGGAGGTTGGGAAGTGGAAGTAAGAAAAGATTAAAAGATGGATGGAATAAATGGAGGGAAGTCACAGGGGTGATTCTTGACAAGAAAACACCATTGAAGCTTAAGAGCAAAATTAAAAAAATAGTAGTTGAGCATGGTTCTGCTTTATGGAGCAGAATCTTGGACCACAAGAAGAAAATATGAGAGAAACTTAGAAATAATTAAGATGTGAATGTTAAGATTAATTCTGGGAATCTGTTTTGAGAGTAAGAATCATGAGTGATTAGGAAAAGCGTTGGAGTCTGTAAGATCACAGAAAAAACAAGACTGAGATGTTTCGGACAGGCAGTAAGAAGTGAAGAAGGATGTGTAATAAGAATAGCATTAGAAATGCCAGTGGAAGGACAAAGAAGTAGAGGAAGACAGAGATACTGTAGAGAGATGTTGGTGGACATGGTATGAGGGAGGTCGGTGTAACTAGGAATGATGCACAGAACCGTAATATATGGAGAAGAAAGACCAGAGCAGATGTCCCCACACTAGAATGGGATTAAGGTTGTAAGAAGAGGAAGAAGAAAAGCACCATAGTAACATAAGTTGAACTCGAAAAATTTCATTCATTTTCCATAAGATAAAATGTGTTTTATTTTGAGCCATGCCCTTGTTAACATTTTACACAGCACGATGGGAAAGTTAACTGATCCTGAACCATGCCCTTGTTAACATTTTACACAGCACGATGGGAAAGTTAACTGATCCTGAACCATGCCCTTGTTAACATTATCAAAACTATGGTGTTTTATCCTTAGCCATGCCATTGTTATTCACACCAATGAAGGAGATATCAGTTTTGTCATGCATAATATTTTAACATTCTCTAGACAAGATTGTAAATTGTATTACAAAAATGTTGTTTGTTTTCACAAGGGAATGTAATTTTATCCTGAATCAGGCCACTGTTAACACCTCACAATGTCGGGATAGTTGTTAAACTCATGACAATGATGTACTTCCCTTTATCCATGATATAATTGAAATGGATTCATCGTATCACAGTACACCGTGTCTTTATTGTTAACGCCCGAGTTTTTCCGTTAAAACCTTTGAAAATCCATTAACCAAATAGTTTCAAACAGCTGGTAAAATACTGTTATTATGGAATTGCAGTTATTTTTTAATGTAATTCGTTTGAAAGCTATTTTAAATTATTTTTCTAGTATCCGTCTCATCTTTTAATGCAATTTTAGTCATAATTTATTTGAAATTTTGAAATGATTACATTGATAATACAACACAACAAGACAGGCAAGTTACGAAAAGTTTGAATTCGTTTAAAACAGAACATTTCCATTGAAATAGATCCAAAGCTCAGAATATATAATAACTTATAAAGACTGAACAGAAATTTTGATACTCCTAATAACATAATTCTTTAAAACTATGGATTCAAACCCAAATTAAAACAGAAATGAAATGTATGCTCACATCACGTCAATTACATGGATATTTTACGTGTAGCTATGTGTGAAGTATTTATGCGAATTAAAAGCTCGGATAAACATTACTATGAGTTTAATATGTGGTATGTAGTTATTTTGGTATTAAGACTTATTGAATCATCATCCCACCAAACATACTGGCCCTTTCCACTTCATTTTCACGTATCAAGAACCTACACTGAATGAATGTAACCGAACCAATTCAAAACCCTTGCTAGGACTAATAGTGAACAAGAATTGCGAATAAAGAAAACGGTCTGTTAATTAATAAACTTAAACCGAAGCTGAACTAGCAAAACAGTGCGTTTATTATTAAATTTGTGAATGTTAGCGATGTGTTAATTAGATATTGTTTGTTAACTTAATGTGTTTCTACCTAAAGATGGACTGAGCTCAGTCCGAAAGCTCATTGGTACTCTTTAACTCATTGTTTCTATGCAGATTTGTGGTGAATAATTAAGTTAGGCTTTGTTTTATTTTAGTAAATGCATTAATAGAGGTTGTTTATTGTTTAAGTAATTTCTAGCATACCATGATGTGCTAGTTGGTACATAAATTTGATGTTTTAAATGCCCAGTTTGTTGTTTTTGTTCTTTGGAGGGGGGAGTTTTAATTTTTAGTTATATCAGGTTAATAATTGTGATGTACTAATTGATAAGCTGCTGTGCAATTGTAATTTTGGGGCTTGTATAGATAATTCTATGATATTTTGGTTTTTTATGATGTGGTAGATGAGGTAGGTTATACGTAGCAGTATTTAAGCATATTTTGATAATTCACATAAGTTTAATTTGTTTAATTTTTCTTGTCCTTATAAACGTAAAAAAGAGCCAGGAAAGTCTCACTTCCACAGCTGGATGTGTCTCGACTAGTCCAAATATAGCAGGAGTACTTAGATATTGATTTAAGGTTTAGTTCGCTCATTCTTTCTATCTTACTGGATATTTTCATTGCCTATTGATTGGGACAGACCATGTTGCGTCCTTTACTTCTACACTATATTTTAATATCTTAATTACTAATTA
This sequence comes from Limulus polyphemus, assembly GCF_000517525.1. Lineage (NCBI taxonomy): Eukaryota > Metazoa > Arthropoda > Merostomata > Xiphosura > Limulidae > Limulus > Limulus polyphemus. Next base: position 14,811 of record NW_013672583.1, read on the forward strand.
AAAAGGTCCTTTGAAATATTGTCTATAATCGAATTTTACTTCAATTTTAGTATGTGAATCTAACAGCCACATGGCTATGAGTTTAGTATGTGGTTTGTAGTTATTTTGGTATTAAGACTTATAATAAGCGGGTTCGAATAATCGTCCCACCAAACATACTGGCCTTTTCAGCCGTATGGGCGTCATAATGTTACGGTCAATCCAACTATTCGTTAGTAAAAGAATACCCCAAGAGTTGACGGTGGGTGGTGATGACTAGCTGCCTTCCCTCTAGTCTTACACTGCTAAATTAGGGACGGCTAGCGCAGATAGCTCTCTTGTAGCTTCGCGCGAAATTCAAAACAAACAAACAAACTGTAATTATTAATTCGTATAATCTTTTCACTTTATCGGTGTTCAGAAAAACAGAAAAGTTACTCTTTAAATATTATACAAATTGTTGGATTTAGCTTTTTTAAACATTATAAAATATATAACACTAAAATATGTTAATTTTGATGTACTTGTTTCATAATTTGATTATTCGAGAGAGTATTTACAATTTAAGAAGAAATTATGAAACTAAAATCATGCAACAAAATTAAATCACAATTGAAAGAAAATATGTCATTGTTGGAAAAGCAAGTTGTTAAATTCAATTATAGTCACATGGTTAATGTGACATATAAAATTATGACAAAATATAGAAATCATAACTTAGAAAAATTAAAATAGGTTAAGTAAATGTAACTAAGAGATTTTTATATTATGGTTTAGGTGACATAGAAAAACTGGTTCTGGCTCGTGGTTTAAAATTTGCCATTACACACACACAAAAAATTAAATATGAAGATTACAGGTTGAATTTTGAGCAGATGTTCTTAATAAGTAAGAAAGTACTTAATAAGTAAGTTCTTAATATATCTTAATTATTACAACCTATGATTATAAACAAGGAGGAATATTTGGCTATACAAAGGTTAAGTACTAATGAAGATATAGTTATTATAAAACCTGAAAAAAATGTGTGGTTATTTTAGATAAAATTGCTTGTATTAATAAAATTAAATGAATCCCAAATGATAGTAAATCATAAAGACGAACCCCCCCCCCCCCAGTGTCACAGCGGGTATGTCTGCG
>NW_013672583.1:16136-27686 GCF_000517525.1 Limulus polyphemus
AACAAAAAACAAACATAAAGATGAATGTCCTTTTAGGCCTATATTGTCTGGTACAATCATGAACTAGTTGGGTTTCTGGTTACGTTGTTATCTCTTGTAATTAGAACTAATGAAAACACTTTTGGGTTTTCTCAAGAAACAATAAAGTTGAATTTTAAAAATGGAGTTTATTGTGTTAGTTTTTGTACCAAAATGCTGCTAAAAGAAACCATAAATTTTTGAAGTAAACTGTTGTATGAAAAATGAGATTTCCAAAAAGTATGATAAGTTTTGTCATCAAAGAACTCCATTTCGTGTTTAACAATGATATTTATGATGATGTTGGTATGAAATCTAGATTAGCTTCATCACTAGCTACTTTGTTCCTAAACATGAAAAATCTTGGTTAGAAGAATGTCTTCATAGTTCAAGCCAGAATATTATAGAAAATATGTAGATGATACCTTTATTATATTCACAAAATATGAACTTTTAAAAATATCCAAATATTCAATTAACATCTAATGAAGATGGTAAATTTGAATGTAAAATAATTTTAACTTTGATAATTACATACCGCTGTTCTTTAAGAAAAATCTGTTTAAAACATGGAGTCATCGAGTTTATTTTTCACAAACAGATAGAAAATAGTATGGGATTCTAACTAAAAACGCCTTTCCAATAGGAATTATAAATTATAACTATTTATACAATAAATGTTTTTTATCTGTAATGTAGCAAAATAAAAATAAAACAACTTTTGTTCTTCCATAAGAAATAGGCGATTCTTATTTGGAATCGGTTCGTAAGCTAAATCATTGTGAAGATGTATTTTTAAGCCTGTTTGCGGATTTCAGTATTCTTACAGTATAAAAATGGTATATTTACATTCTAAACATTTAACCCGATTTTAGGTTCTATTGGTTCCATTGCTAGGTGGTTAATAATACGCATACTAGAATATGCTAATTAGAAAGCTACGCCATTTTCAAATATTAAGAAACATGTGCTGAATGAATATAATGAGCCAATAAATAGAGGGCACTTTAAAATCCTTGGTGGATCCAACAGTGAAGAAGAATTGCTAATAAAGGAAAGTATGCAGATTAATAGGCTTAAAGCGAAGTTAACGAACAAAACGGTGCGGTTCGTTTATTGTTGAATTTGTGGGTGTTATTCCAAAAGATATTCTATTTCCATTTTACAATGCGGTAGTTTTATATTAGGCTTAAAAATGAAATATTTCAATAAGCATTTCGTTTCCATTTTAACAACTTTGTTGTATATAGTAGTTTTACACTTGGATTAAAAAGCAGATAAGCTAAAAATTATCGAATGTATATTTAAAAGTAAATATAAAGCATGACGTATCGATGACCAATGGGCATCATTTGTGCAAACTGGTGACTGTGTTGGAGTATAAATGGCCTTGAAACTGACTTCCAGCGGCCGCCAATACATCAAACTATTATATATATATAATATGAATGGATTTGATGACACATATTTAATTACAACAAAGACACAATCATATTCAACAAAGTGACAGAGAAACAACAAATAAAATGATATGTTATAACAATATTGACAAGCCTGTACAGAGACAGAAAAATGGGGTAATGGTTGCAGTAAAAGTAAGGTAGAATGAATACGGTGACACACAGAAAACAATGACTGAGATACTTATGTATATAAAAGAAAAGGGCTGTATGACGACAAAAATAATAAATATGATTCAGTACAGTCGGGTAAAAACCTCAAATGGTCACAATGATGCATAAAATATAGTGAGAAACAAACATCGCGCACTTATTCATAAAACAAATAATGTTGCGGAGAACAAACATGACAGCATGATGATGTTACATAAAACAAGTAATGTTGCGGAGAACAAATATGACAGCATGATGATGTTACATAAAACAAATAGTGTCGTGAAGAACAGCATCATGATGATGTTACACAAAACAAATAGTGTCGTGAAGAACAACATCACATGTTGATGTTATATAAAACAGTGTCGTCGAGAACAAACATGACAGCATGATGATGTTACATAAAACAGCTAGTGTCGTGAAGAACAACATCACATGTTGATGTTATATAAAACAGTGTCGTCGAGAACAGCATGATGATGTTACATAAAACAAATAGTGTCGTGAAGAACAACATCACATGTTGATGTTATATAAAACAATGTCGTCGAGAACAGCATGATGATGTTACATGAAACAAATTCGCAATATGTTAGAAAACAAATGTTAGGTGATGGCTGGGGGGAAATAAAACAAGTAATCAATATGCAGGAAATATACATCAAGGGATGATTGTAGTGCATTAAAATAACCATTACGCAGAATGGTTGTAGCAAATGAAACGAATAATCATTATGCATAAAAATAATATCAAGTGATGGCTGTGGCAAATCTGACTTATTTTTATATAACATATTTTTATGGCTGACCTTTTTTTTACATAACATATTTTTATGGCTGACCTTTTTGTATATAACATATTTTTATGACTGACCTTTTTTTTATATGACATATTTTTATGGCTGACCTTTTTTATATAACATATTTTTATGGCTGACCTTTTTTTTATATAACATATTTTTATGGCTGACCTTTTTTATATAACATATTTTTATGGCTGATCTTTTTTATATAACATATTTTTATGGCTGACCTTTTTTTATATAACATATTTTTATGGCTGACCTTCTTCGCAATAGGAAATTTCAAAGTGATTATAGTGGATCAAAGAGACACAGGTTTAATGCTCTGAAAGAGACTTCTAACATAATCTGGAAATTGTGATACACGTCGAGAAAGTGTGTTGAGAATAGTGTTGGGAATTAAAAAAGTAATTGGTGCTTTGAAATTGGTGAAGTTTTACAGCAATAATAACTGAGTAATTTGTCGAATGATAGAAATTATAGTCTATATGATAATCTTTAGGTAATTTGTATTAATATAAAACATTTACAGCACACGAATATAATAATGCAATGTGAGCTATGTCAAATTCCTTTATTTTGTTGTGTTTATAAAATATCATCTACTATTTAAGCTAAAGCAGAGTTTTTTCGTTTAAGCGTTTATGGGTGATTTCATCATTAACTGTGATCATTATTGTCGAACTACACAATTTATGGAAGTAACATGCCAAACAGAATGTTGCTGATCTTTTCATTCATTCTTAAGTTAGACTTTAAGGATGAAAAAGAGCCGTGAGCAACAGTAACATATGATGTCACTCTCGTTCTGAGTTGAGTTATGCAGAATGAGTTCTGGGAACGAGAGTAACCGGACGAAGGGGGGAGGAAGGTGCTTTATATTTTTATTAATCGATATTCTTTCTCATTCACTAGTGTTATCTTATTTCAAGAATAAACATTTATTTATAAATAAAGAGTAGGTAATTACCTCAAGTAATTAGACGCAGACTGAATTCATGGCCACTACCACTAAGATTAATATATATATCGTAAAACTTGTGGCAGGTATCGCCATTGGCCGTCATCACTAATATAACGTTCACGATAGAGGAAAACCTTTGTTACTTTTAATTTTGAAGTAGAGCAATAAGAAAGTCTATTTTATCCATAATGAGCAACCTATGTAAGACCACAGTTGTTTCGTTTTTTTATCTTGGCTACTAAACTACCGTTTTGTTCCAACTTCTTGAAACTTTACTGACAAATCAGTGGGAACAGTGACGACAAAAGTAAATGCTGGAAAAGAAACTGTACGTTTGAGAAATACACAGAAAAACAACATCAAAATTCATATCGATCAATATTCAAAACCGAACGTTTGTCTTTGCTACACATTTTTGGCAATATTATCATGGAATTTTTAGCTTAATCTGTAAAAGAATTATTTCCTATACTGTTGGTTTCTTTTCACAGGTAAGAATCCTTTAACAACCAAGAAAAACCTAACCAAATATTTGCGTTATAAGACTTCAGTCTTATGGCAGAGTCACCGGGCAACTTAAAAATAAGGGATAAATTATTTGGCAACTAAGAACATAATCAAAAGGGATAGAGTTAAATCCCTTAGCGCCTATGGAAAACTAAGCCAAAAAAAAGGTTAATTTTCTAGAGACTAAGAACAATTAGCCAAATGGAATAAATTATTTAGTGACAAAGTAGAAGAACGTAACCAAAATGGCTCAATTCTAAGAAGAATCTGACCAAAAGGGGATAAATACTTTAGGGATTAAGAAAAACGTAGCCAAAAGCGACTGAGAAAAAAGTTTTATTATGTTCAAATATAAAACTTTTTTTGTAACAGCGTATTAATCAGTAGAGATTCATGTTAATTAAACATTTTGAAATGGTCGACTACAGTAATAACAAATTAACTTTTTGTACGAACTGTAAACTATGTTAACCAACTACAATATGGCAAATTTGGTGATTTAACAATATCATTGCTATTTTTTCCATAATTTAATGACGTCATATTTGTTTCATTATTTCCCGTGAAAATATTAACCAATTAGTAGTTTTAGATTGATCACAACAAACAAAAATGGTATCAATAGTTTATTGAAAGATTAAATCTAGCTCAATCCACGCAGATATCAAACCAAGGTAAGACTAAGAAGTTCATATTTTATTCACACGTGAGCTTAGTACCAACTTAACGTAGTACTACTGGAGTTTTTATACATAATTCTACTAGGGTTAATACTTTCTAAGCATAGTCCTACTGCAATTAGTACTTTTGTCTATGTATTTTCATATCATAGTGGGCAAGTTGAGGAAGTCGATTCGGTTGAATGATCACTACTGGAGATACCTCTGGCACCATTAAGGTCCCTGTAACCACCGTCTTACCTTTTTCGTACCAAAACTGTTTGGCGGTTATTTGAGTTTCTTCATTTCTCTTCTCTTCCCGCGCTTTTTCTTTTACAAGACGATCCACACCAGTCAGCTGGTCCTCTTTCATTGGCACTATTTTGGAGCCTACGGGTTCTTTCACATCGAAGGCCAATACAATGGCCGCAACAATCGCTATTCCACCAATACCCATAATAACAGGGCCTACATACCCTATGTTTGTAAGATGGAACTTTAAATCGCCATCTTTCTCCGTGATTACCGTACCATTTTCAAGTTTTACGAACTTCGTGGAAAGAGATTCAGCGAAGAAGCCGACCACCATCATCGCCATGCCGCCTGAAAATAAAAATACTCCACCGCTAAGAGCCTTGACACCCGACCATATACAGGCAAGGCTCACTTTACTCTTTAGGGCAGCGAGGCCTTTTTGCTTCTTTCTGCTGTTAGCTTGGGGACCTTGAGATGGTCCATACACTGAGCCCCTATACCCGACGTTGTTCTGTCGAAGATGTCGTCCTATGATCGCAGCGTTGTTCATTATGACCACTTGACCATTGAGATCTAAACAATTACGAAAAGTTTAGGTGATAGTGAATGCTAGTCATTATGGTGCTTTTCATGGTGGACATACATGATCTATGGTCACTTCTGACAGGATTGATTAACGGGCAAAAATGTTGGGCTTCTGAGGGTCTCTAGAACTGATCAGGAATTTTTGCTATTTTCATGTTGTAAACCAAATGTTTACGCTACAAAAGTTAGAAACAGTCACTCTGTTTCTAGGGTTGATTTTAGATTATTTTCTGAGGATTTTTATAATACTATTTCTACTAAGCCTAATTGACCAACAAATAACTAACATTACACTAAGTTACATGAAAATTTTACCACTAGAAATATAGGCTTCTCACTTGCCATAGATACAGGAGAACGATAGTAACTGAAATTAATTATTCCTGTCTAAAATCACCATATTAATATATTTTGTTGCGTCTATATTAGCTATTCAATAAATAGACACAAACTACTGGTGAAAAATTATCACAGATCCCGTGAAGCTAATCTTACTTGTTCACCAGGGAAATGTTGGTACACGTGCAAACAAAACATTGCTGATGAAAAACATATATGTGCTCTCTCTCTCTCTCTTTCTTTAGTTACTGGTTGAATATCAGAGAGCCAATTCTGGCAAGTGTGTGTGAAACACCAGCTATAATTCTAATGGAATTCTAATCTTAATTTCCCGTTGCTACCACCTGACACGTATACACAGTGAATACGATGCAACGTGTACAGTAACATTCCACAAATAAAAGCGCCACGCATGCGCTTATCGACTCGGTGTCTCAGTTGCTACAGCCAGAAAGATCCGCCCAGAAAAGGTAAAAAGTATTGTTAATAGGTGACCAAGGGCAACCGTTCATGAAAGATTGGATATCAATAGTATAATAAACAGAGATTCTGACTGTGCCTTCTGCTAGATAAAAACATTTTGGGTTTATCCTTTAGGTACATATAATAAAAAATGACAATAACATTTCGCCTTTTTATCATTTTCCTGATTAATTTTATAAGTAATAAAATATTGATAAAAGACTGACTGTCTCTTCATGTTTCTATATAATATATATATAACTGGCTATCATAATTCGGGTGTATCGAGTATTTTCTCGTTTTGCCAGATTTTATTACGTCTATTAAACATGGTATTTCAACATTTTCCAGGCCTTACCTAAGCCTTATCCGTGGTTCCATGGATAGTATAAAGTGTGTGAAAATTCCTAGCCTGTTCTTATCCGTGGTTCCATGGATAGTATAAAGTGTGTGAAAATTCCTAGCCTGTCCTTATCCGTGGTTCCATGGATAGTATAAAGTGTGTGAAAATTCCTAGCCTGTCCTTATCCGTGGTTCCATGGATAGTATAAAGTGTGTGAAAATTCCTAGCCTGTCCTTATCCGTGGTTCCATGGATAGTATAAAGTGTGTGAAAATTCCTAGCCTGTCCTTATCCGTGGTTCCATGGATAGTATAAAGTGTGTGAAAATTCCTAGCCTGTTCTTGCATAATTATTTGTGCTAAACTTTGATCAAACTGATAAAAAGTCAAGTTTAAAACTTTAGCTACTGATGTATGACAATATGTACGAAGGTCATCAAGAGTAAGAAGCATATCTGCTTGTGTATACTATGATTTCTGTAGAGCACCATGAGCTATTAACCTACTTTCTCATGCTTAATGGGAAATGTAGGGAACATCATGATGTGGTAAACTACCTCATAATTTTAATATGAAGTGCGTAGAACATCGTGAGTTGGTAATCTAATTACTAATGTTTAGGATGATGTGTATGGAACGTCAGAGGTTGGTAATCTACGTACTCATGTTTAACGGGATGTACGAAGAAGTTAGTAACCTACTTACCAATATTAACAGGATGTAAAGAGAACACCAAAAGTCAAAACCTACTTACTGATGTTTAACAGAATACAATGTGTGTGAAGAAAATTAGGAGATGAAAAGCTATTGATGGATGTTGAATAGGAAATGTGTAGAGCATCTCAAGTTAGAAATCTGATGTTTAACGGATGTACGAAGAACATCGTGAGTTAGTAACCTACTTACCAATATTAACAGGATGTAAAGAGAACACCAAAAGTCAAAACCTACTTACTGATGTTTAACAGAATACAATGTGTGTGAAGAAAATTAGGAGATGAAAAGCTACTCATGGATGTTGAATAGGAAATGTGTAGAGTATCTCAAGTTAGAAATGTGATGTTTAACGGGATGTGTGTAGAACATCAGAGATGTCTTACAGATGTATATCAAGACATATGTAGAATATCAAGAGCTGTAAGTCTGGCTGTCGGTAGATAAAAGCTGTTTAAACTTATGTATCTCACATATAATAGTAACCTTTTACTTGACTAATGAGATTTAATGAGAATCTGTCCGTCTGAGATAATTACGACACTAACGTGTTTATTGTTTTACAGATAAATTGTTGGAGTCAAGCTCATCCAATATAGCCTAGTCACATCAGCTTTGAAATTTTTTCGAAGCTAAAGCCTTTCGAAAATATTACTAAAATTGATTACGCAATTCCTTCTACGTTTTATGTAACAATGTGATACAAAACTATTCATACCAAACGCATTATTTAATAATGTTTCCATTTCTCTTGGTTGGTACATTCTGACATTTTACTAATGTAGCCGAGCCAGTAACAACAACAAGAGAGAATCTTCAATAGCTGCGACTGTAATTGGATATCAAATCGGTCAAGAGATTGAGGTACGAGCTAAAATTTTGTACGTGAAAAAACCTCATAGCCATTCTATGAGCCGCTATACTGCGGCTAAAAACTATAAGTGAGCACATAAAATTTTGAAAGGTCATTAATATGAAATAATGTAAGGACTTGAGAAGGAAAATTAATGTTTCGAAGGTTTGTGAAGAAAAGTGACAACATCTATAAACAGCCGGGAATTTTCAACAATAAGTGTATAATAACAATTTTTCATCAACCAGAATCATCGAGAAGCCAAAACCATACAAAGATGAAATCTGTTAAGAAAGTTCAATGAAGAACAAACTGCTGATGATAAAAAAGATTAAACTTGCTCTAAAGAAAAGGAGTTAAGTAGTCAGCTGACTTCATGAAAGATATTGCTACATAATTATATTTTTACAGTGATTTCAACAGTTTTGTATTTTCATGATAGTTTAGTTTGTAGTCAATAGGTGGATAGGTTGTAAGTAGTTGGTATAAAAGTAGATTATTAATGTCTATGTGTGAACAAAACATGAAGTAAGTTAGTATATGAATTTAGAACTAATCCAAATCTTCTAAGTTCACAAGAAGAAACTGAAGGATCTACACCACAGATGTAGAATCTGTATTTAGCAAGAATATCATCACTAAACAGCTCTTCTCCCACTACACACGCTTGTTACTGTAGCCCTACTAATATTTTATTGCTTCCTACGTCTATGATCTGCTTTATTAGCTTATTTAAAGGGAAGAAACAGAATGTTATCTTCTTCCGTAACAATAGTTCTTTTACAGTTCTATTAAAAGCATAAAGCTAGTATTTAAACTTATATTTAAACAATATTTTATTGTACTTCACTCGTTTTCGTTAAGCTAAAAAACGCGGGCTATCTGTGATGTGCTTTTCGCGGGGATCTAACATCGAAATTTAGCGTTATAAGCCTCAAACTTATCGCTGAATCACCAGAGGCCTTGCATTTTATACTCTTGTTGAAAAATATGCATATATCAAATAAACAAACACAAATAAACATTTTTTATGAAATAGTAAAACCTATCAGCTTGTTTAAGCACAAAGCTGTGCAATAGACTCACTTACCACTGAGCTATCGAGAGGAGTGAAAGCTTAAGAGAGGGTTGAATAAATTTGTCTTACACCAGTCTGAATATATCTTTGCTGTTATTAAGTAAGTGACAGAATATCCCTAAGAAAACCTAACTGTGTATCGTTAATTTCCAACGATCGTTATAATGCCAGTCGTGCTTAAACAAAGTTTCTGATAGTAAGGCCATCGCACCAACTTTGAACTTTCAAAAGCTTACAATATATAATAACTTTATATATAATATAATAAAACAAAGTAGATAAAGCTTAGTTCTGACGATTTTACTGTAATGATTTATTTATCATGAGTCTTTGTTATTATCTTTCCAGTTAGTGTCTTAAAAAAATGAAAACGATATATATATGTGTGTATCCATAACAGTGTAGTTGCTATCTTATACCAATGAATGAAAAAACAAAAATCATCCAGAATATTACAACATTAAAAGAATAATGGCTGTTGCGTGAGAGCGTCATTGAATATGTCATCAATTTCAGTTTGATCGTTCCTGTTACAGGTTATGAATTTTGTATATTTCTTCAACAGACCTGATATATATGGAACGGATTGAAACAAATGTATTTTCACAAAGCCAAAAACAATTTAGAAATCCAATTTTCGTACAGGAGATATTAATGTAATGCCCCGGTTCAAAATATTATATTTTAATCATTTCTCCTCTGCTATTTTATTGATTACGTCGTCTCAAAGATTGGATTTCCATGAAAACAAATGATTTAATTGAAATTCTGTGATATTCATTCATTTATCATGTACTTTTCTAATTGTTTTCCATTTTCTTCTTATAGACGTTAAAAATCTATAAAATTCCAAATCGATGTACAGATATTTTTCAGTGTATTAATTACATAGCGTGAAATATGTTTGTAAAATATTCACATAAAGTACTTTAACCTAGATATTTTACTGAAACCTATATTAACACAACTAATATACCTTAGATACTTTACTAATTCAAAAACCACAGATTGTTGTATAATTTTAATACCCTCATTTAATTATACTTGTTGAATTATCTATTGAACAAAAGGTTTAATCGGGACAAAGAAAATATGCGCAATGGGCTATGTTTACCACCTGAGATCGAAACCACAATTTTAGGGTTGTAAATCCTCAAGCTTTATTTTTGAGCACCGGAGAGGTTCTCACTTTTTAAAGCGGAAGTCACGTGTCAGGTTTCTATAGGGGAACGATTTTTTACAGTAGGTGTCTATTCCAAACAAGTCAAACGTAAGTACAAAATATTCGTTACACTATTGTTTACCACAGCTGAATATGGAGCATTAAATAATACTCTTTTTTCGTCAAAAGTCCTTACAGGCTAGTTCAATTACTTTAGAATTCAATAGTAATTATTCTTCTGGGAAACTCACTTTAGAAATCGTCCGTTACGGCTATCCTCTCAATGACACTGTGGTAAGTCTGCGGACTTATACTGTTAGAAACCGTGTTTCGATACCCGAGGTGGGCAGAGCACAGATAGCCCTTTGTGTAGCTTTGTGCTTAATAACAAACAACAAAAAAACAACTGTTATGGCTAAATTGACATACAGTCTACTTCACTTTTACTAACTTACTTACTTGCTCTTTGTATCTGCACGTATTTATGACATGCGACAGAAAAATCTAGAAATATCTAGTTCTCTAGTAACAACAATATGATACATAACAAGAAAAACTTAGAAGCTTCGAGTAAGACAAGGTCAACAATATTACAAAATCCTAGTACAACAATTAAATTACTTTCACAATCTATGACTCGTACAGAGTTACATAACAAAACTTGTCATAACTATCGCTTTTGAAATAATTAACTTTTAACCCTCTTGTTATGAAAACTAAGTATTAATTAAATACTAAATCACCGAATAAACTAAATAATATCTCTTAAACTGAACAGTCTTGTATATCCAATAATAAAACCCTTTTCAAAAAATATTTACAATATTTTTTATACTATATATAAGACTGTTCTCAGTTCATACACGATGTCTCCTCATATAGTCTACACAGACACTTGCAGTTCCTTTGTTGTTCTCTCATCGTAAAGGGCATTTGATAGGGCTTTACCTTGACTGAATCCCTGGTCGTGGACTCGATCTTGTGTTGCACAAGGTCTGTCTTGCCTGGCCTATCTGTAAAGACATCTGTATACTGGCACAGTAGATCTTGTAGCTCTTTCTTCTGCTTACCAGTCAGTGTTTCACAGATGTTGATGTCTTTGTACATCTCATCTCCATCCAGTGGTCTTAGGTCTACTAGGTCTTCACCATCAATGACAAAGTCAGCATCTGCAAAATCCATCTGTGCTTCAAT
>NW_013672583.1:28686-32274 GCF_000517525.1 Limulus polyphemus
GTAAATTACTTGTACCTTATGATGACAAAACCTTGTCGAAACGTTGTACATTTGCTGTTATGTTTAACTTATATTAAAGTTTTTCTTCATTACCCATTTAACCCCGTCTCCAAGCATTGCTACATTTGGGTTGTCACTTTTCGTGACTTGCAGGGGCTTGATGTCTTGAGCTCTAGTGGAGACTGCGGATGTCTCATCAGTCTCCTTTCTGTCTGGTTCCTCCAAATATTTACTAGTTGGCATTTTTCCAATCACCAAGTCGTAGATTGGTGCCTTCATACACATGACATCAAGGTCTCTCATGTAGTGTGCAGTATTTACCTTTATTTTTGCTATGGAAAACTTTGTTACTGTTCCATCAATGAGCACACACAGACTTAACTTGCCTGTCATCTGATAATCAGACACTAGACTGGTTCTCACTGCTGCACTACTGCACCCAGTGTCTCATAGGAATTTCACTTTCTTGACCTCGACATAGTCTTCATCTAGTGGCATGTTGTAATTTTTTGTCACCTCTCGATGTTTATCACATGCTCCAATCACTACTGACACTGTTGATCCATTTGCTAACTTGAGTTGGCCATCAATTATGCACTGTTTAATCATGGAGAGAGCACTTCCTTCTTGTAGTGAATCTGATGAGTTGACTTGATTCTATTTTTTCTCGCAGCAACATTTATGGTGACAGTCGCTCTTTTCTTTTGCTTTGCTAGTACCATCTTTATGGTAGCTCCAGCTGCTTTATGTTGAAATTTCTGCTGCTGCTTGATAGTGACAGACTTGTACTTTCTCACACTGTTCCCCACTTTATAACAAGCATAGCATCTCTTCTTTCTTTTGTCTGTTAACCTTCTGTTATCTTTGATGGACTCATGCTTCTGGTCAGCCACTACTGGTTTCGACTTTTACTGGTTATTCTTGGACTTGCCAGTTATACTCCCTTCAGGGGGTTCCATATACTGTTCTGCCAACTTGATCATCTCGTCCACGTTTTCTGGGGCTCTTTCCTTTAGGAACAGTGGCATGCAGTTGAGCATGTGATCATGAACTGTTCACGTATTAGTAGATCTGCTAGTCTTTCAAACGGTTTTCACACTTGGCCATGTTAATTCATCTTGTAAAGTATCTCTGTAGTCGAGCTACAAACTGAAATAAAATACAGTTTTTCCAGTGTCAGGTTTGACTTCTCTGTATTTCCATTGAAAAGTTTCTTCAGTAAGTTCATAATGTTTCAACAAGGCCACTTTTAATTTGTTATAATCTATGACATCTTAGAACATCATGCCTGCAAACATTTGTAGGCCTTTTCCTGTGAGAAGTGGGCTGAGACAGACTACCCAGTTGCCTTTGTCCCAGTTTTGACTTTGGGTGAATATTTCAAATCTCTCCAGGAAATCATCCATGTCGTTTTTCTGTTCAATAAATTTGGGGAGCTTGGGTTGGCTGGCCTTGAACCCATTGTCATTCTTGGGTTCTTCCTCTTTCTGTTGGGTGAGCTTGGTGATCTCAGTTTGTGCTCTTATTCTCTCTATTTCCAGTCTCTCCTTTTCTTTTTATTCTTTCTCAGTTTGTATTATTTTTCTTTCTCTCTCTATCTCTCTTTGAGCCCAAGACGCTCTCCTCTTTCTATCTATTTATCAAAATCTATTTACATTGTTAAACAGCATGATTTTAAACTTCAATATTTTTGCTACCATTACAGCCGTGCATATATATTTTCACTGTTGTTCACGTCTTCTTTCGCTGTCATTTACCACTGTATAATCCTGGCTGGCTCGCCAAATGTCAGGTATTTATAGGGGCTGGATTCTTTACAGTAGGTGTCTGTGACTTGTTGGTGATAAATATCAGCAATAAATGGACAGCACACAATCCACTTGTTTTAAAATAATATATTCAAAACAAGTCAAATGTATATACAAAAAAATCCGTTCTACAATTGTTTAACACAGTTGAATTTAAAGCTTTAAATAATTCTCTTTTTCGTCAAAAGTCCACACAGGCTGGTTCAGTTACATTACAACCGAAATGAAAATACGAATTATTTATTCTCTCCTCTGTTATCACAATACAATCAGTGATAAATTCAGCTACGTCACCCCGTGGGTTACCACAGTTTTAGCCAAACCTTTAAAGAATTATCTTTTTCATAAAAAGTCTACACAGGCTGGTTCAGTTATTTTAGAACCCAATTGACAAGAATTATCTTTTCTATCTATGTTGTTACAATACAAACTGTGAAACTCACTTTAGAAATCGTCCATTAGCGCTAAACTGACACGCAGTCTACTTCACGTTTACTAACTTACTTACTTGCTCTCTATATCTGCACGTATTTATAACACGCGACAGAAAATTCTAGAAATATCCAGCCCTCTAGTAACAACAATTTGATACATAACGAGAAGAAACTTAGGAGTTTCGAGTAAAACGAGGTCAACAATATTACAAAATCCGAGTACAACAATTAAATTACTTTCACAATCTATGACTCGTACAGAGTTACATAACGAAACTTGTCATAACTATCGCTTTTAAGATCATTAACTTTTAACACTTTTGTTATGAAAAACTAAATAATCATTAAATCACTAAAGAAACTAAATAATAACCCTTAAACTGAACAATCTTTTATATCCCACATTACATCAAACTAAACTAAACAAACGCATGTAACCAACAACAAAAAGTAAACACGCAACTTGATCTCCATACGGCATCATTTTTTATTCACTTATGTTGATGAAATTACATAGACTTAAAATATCGGAATTTTTGCTTTATTAGATGATATCTGTCAACACTGACGTGCGGATTTTCATTGATAATGGATCCCGAACCTCATGGCACAATATCACACGATTACCTTCTACACAGTATACAGAGTGTCCCAAAAATTGGCCAGTATAGGCTGAATGGCTAATCACCTTTACATAATACGCTCAAAATGTCCACTTTGAAAATCGATACAATACTGAAGAAATTCAATCCAGGTCATCTCTACATCAGTACTATTATCTAATTAATTTCTCCATTGTTACTATGGTTACCGACTTTGTGTAGGACACTTCTGTACATGTCGATAAAAAGTAGCCCTTTACCCTTTAGAGTTTTAGTATTCAACGACTGAAGCTAGTGATATACGAGTTCACGTACCCAAGATCCAACAAGAGACATGTAGGATAAACCATTAGAGGGCTCTGAAGTCGAGTAAAAGAACACTGTAACGCTAAAACCTACAACATCAGAAGTATTACCAGCAGATGTGATGTTGTGACTAATTCCAGTTTCTTCCGCGCCACTCTCCATCTATGGGAAGGATTCTCAGAGTGCTAGTACTTGTTGTTATAAAGCTAAGAGAACCAGCTCTTAACCAGAATATGAGTGTATTGTTGCTACATCTTCAAATGTGAAAACGTAAAGGAAAAGAATGGAACATGAACTTTACTAATATATTAGCATATCCATAATTCGTGAATAGTTTGATGCAGCCATTTTACCTTTCATAACGTATTAACGTGTCAATTATATGAAACATTATTTACATCAATTTATTATATTAGGTCGTCAAGAAATTAATGTCTC
>NW_013672583.1:32995-38828 GCF_000517525.1 Limulus polyphemus
GAGATCTCTGCGTTAACAGTTCGCTGTGGATTGAGGAATTCGAAATGAATTACTCCTTTGATGTCCCACCACATGCAAAGCATCACTTTCTGCGGATGGAGTCCAGGTTTTCGGGTCGGAAGTGGTTTTTGTCTAGGACTGAACCATTGTTTTTGGCGTTTAATATTCGCATAGAGAATCCATTTTTCATCACCGGTGACAATTCTGTCCAAAAATGGTTCACGCTCATTACGCGCCAGAAGAGACGAAGCAACGTTCACCCGTTGGAAACGATGATCATCGGAGAGTTCGTGAGGCACCCAAACACCTTCTTTATGGAGCTTTCCTATATTCCCGAGATGTTTACGCATTGTTTAGGAGAGACATACAATTTCAAGGCCATTTCACGAGTGTGTTGCCTTGGGTTAAACTCAACAAGCATCTTCAGATCATCAATATCAATTCCAACATGTCAACCCCTGCCTTCACAGCTTTTAAGGCTAAAGTCACCTAAACGAAATTTGTTGTCTCCCTTCTTGTATTCAAACAGCATTACATGCCGAATGTGTGTCTCGTCGTGTGCTATCACTATAAGGCTACACTAACGTGACGTTTAGGTGTTTCGTTTAATTATTATACGTTTTTTGGGAAGTGGTTAATGAAAGTGTTCCAAAACGCGACATTAATTTCTTGACGACCTAATACAAAAAAGATATTATTATTTTTCCGTCCTGTAATAAAAATTAATTCAAAGATTTTATGTCAGAGCGTAATGTTTTTCATTTATTTTCTATTAGGTTTCCCAAAATGTAATCAAAAATAAATATAAAAGCACTTGCTCTGAAGAAATAATAATAATTTATTAGTGAGCAATTAAAATACATTCTACGTATTTTCTAATAATTTTATTTGCTTTTTTTCGTAACTTATCTATTTTTATTTGACAAAATTTGTAAGGAACGATTAAATTACAACTTACAAGCCAAAATGAAAGTGAAAGTGAAACTAACAGTCTGCTTAAAATAAGACTTACTACATCATCTGTATAGGATATATGCAATGGTCCCTTGACGTAGCACTCAGATTCTAGAGAGAAAAAACGCGATCATAATATCCAAGATGGAATAATATCTTGCTTAGAGCAAATGTTTTTGTTACGGCTGTCAGTGTTGTTGTAACGTGTTTTATATTAGAGATATAGCTTGTAACAGGTGTAATAGTAAATGTTTTTGTTACGGCTGTCAGTGTTGTTGTAATGTGTTTTATATCAGAGATATAGCTAGTAACAGGTGTAATAGTAAATGTTTTTGTTACGGCTGTCGGTGTTGTTGTAACGTGTTTTATATTAGATATAACTTGTAACAGGTATAATATCTGCAATAATGAATCAAATAGTTTCTTAGCTGAAAGTGGTTGAACTTTTATATTTATTTTGAGTCGTTTCAAAGTTGTACCAAAATATTGTTCAAGAAGTAGCTGTTATCAAGAAAATCAGATAAAAATAAGCTAATGAGATAGGAAAATAAAAGCTAATGCAATGTAATAAACTAGTTATTACTACAAAATCTCATAAAACAATTCTTATAAAACAGGCCCGGCTTCAGCTCCTCTTCCTTGGGGTGGAGGGCAATGGAGATTTCGTTGACTCTTGTTCGCGATTTAAAAAAACAATTGATAATATGTTCTTAAACTAAGAAGAATGAACTTGTGTAGGTCAGGGTGAAACCTAAGAGTGCACAGTACATCCCAGCACTCCCCTATCGCCAGTCCTGTTATAAAACAAAAGCCTATGATTACAGTGTACTGAATTAATACACGAGTACCCTCGTACAGCTTAGGAGATTTTAGGTTATTTCAAAATCCACACATTTTAACAATATTTCAAAAAAAATATTTTAAGCATTTTAATCAATGACATTAGCGAAACTAACCAAAGATAAATTTTCATAGGTGACAAAATTAGATTAAAAAAATTCAAAACTATCATCATAATACCACAGAGAAGAAAATATGTCATATTTATAAACTGCATATCGAACAACAGAAACTTAAATAACTTTGCTCGATTATTGTTGTTCTTTGTTTCAAGGTTTTATCCATGTTTTACTTTGTTTCAAGGTTTTATCCATGTTTTACTTTGTTTCAAGGTTTTATCCATGTTATACTTTGTTTCAAGGTATTATCCATGTTATACCTTGTTTCAAGGTTTTATCCATGTTTTCCTTGAAACAAGGTATAACATGGATAAAACCTTGAAACAAAGTTTTTATCCATGTTATACTTTGTTTCAAGGTATTATCCATGTTATACCTTGTTTCAAGGTTTTATCCATGTTTTACTTTGTTTCAAGGTTTTATCCATGTTATACCTTGTTTCAAGGTTTTATCCATGTTATACTTTGTTTCAAGGTTTTATCCATGTTATACTTTGTTTCAAGGTTTTATCCATGTTATACTTTGTTTCAAGGTTTTATCCATGTTATACTGTTTTCCTGAAGGTAGACATAATTATAAAAAGAAATAATAAATACTGTGTTTTTTTAGCTAATTCGTATATATATTTGTAGTTAGATTATAGATATCTTGAGCGGCATTGTCAGTGAAGCTATCTCCTGGTTACTTAGGTTACACTGATAAGCTTAAGGGCTTATAACACTAAAATTCAAGTATGACGGTCCAATCGGACAGAAAAGAGTAACCCAAGATTTTGTGTTGGATGCTATTGACTAGCTACCTTCTCTTGAAGTGTACTATTTCAAATTTAGAGACGGCTTTAAGCGAAAAATTATCAAATCTCTGTTAACATATGACTAATTTTAATTTTATAAATTATATATTTGTTTTTATTTTAATAATGGTGGAGCTTAAGTTATATTATTTAGTACAAAAAATGTATACAGAACATGTACTTGTATGTTGATCACTAAATGTTTGACGATAACAGAAACAAACAAATTGGAAGCAAGTGACGAGGAAGATTATACTCTTAAAACCCATCACGAACATAAGAACAATAAGGTTGAGGGCTTATAACGCTTAATGTTAGGGGCTCGATTCCTACGATTGGCAAAGAACTGATAGCCCATAGAGTAGCTTTATACTTAAACCCAAATGGGGCCATTATAGATAAAAAAAACGAAATGCATGATTTCATTTTAACTACAATTTGATTTATTTTTGCGTTATATAAATATTTAAGAATTTTACATATTTATGGGTTAGTATCATAAACATTATGGGTTAGTATCATGAACAGTATCAAAATAGGAATTCTGCTTTTTCTTCATCGTTCAGGAATTACCTTCAAACACCACACGTGATGACAACTATCAGATAATTGAAAAGAAAATGGAGGACAAATCATTACGTTTCACATAAAGTTCCATGTGGTGAAATTCCGACCACCGATAAATAAGTTCGAAACTCGAATATTCAGTTGTTCAGGCTTGTTTGTTTTGTTTTAGCGCAGAGTAGAGGAGAATAATTTGTTCACATAGGCAGGTTCAATTACTTTAGAACATCCTTTGACAGGTTTTGACGAAAAAAAAGAGACAATTATCCAAAGCTCTGGATACAACTGTGATAACCAATAGTGTGATTGATTTGTTTTCAATATATTATTGTGAAACAAGTGGACTGTGTTCTGCCAGTTTATTGTTGAAATATATCGCCAACGAGTTACAGATACCTACTGTAACGAATCTCGGCCCTAACAAAACCTGATAAGATAAAAACTATATAGTGGGCTATCTGCGATCTGTTCACCATGGAGAAGCGAACCTCGGATCATAGCTTTTAAAGTCCGTAAGTTCACCACTGACATCTTCGGAAACAGCTGGTCTTGATATAAGCTGGTTGGTTATTGTGACCTAAAATAACCCTTTCTAACATTATTAAGAATTGGTTTGGACGTGTGCAGTTACTTACAAAGAGTTCATAACTATATATGAGAATATTAAAGGTAACACAATACAAACTGTGACAGTCATTGTTAAATACATTAGCTGCGATAGCCATTGTTAAAATAACACAATGGTGTGGTTATCACCGATTGTTAAATACACGACTGTGATAGTCACTATTAAAAACAACAATACAATGTAGTATTTACCTGGAAAGATTTCAGAATAATGTCGTCAATAAAATAGCATGTAGACTGAGAAAACAGGAAAAGAGGGAACAGATGTCACGGTTGTCAACTGGAATACTGGAAGAAAGAAGGTGGATGTATGGAAGTGGAGAAAGAATGAAAGTTTGTGGAAGAACAAATGATATTTAAATCAAATTCACTTGGGCTGATATACAATAATTAGTGATAATAAGGTATAAAGTAGTCATTTTTGCTGCTGGCTCTGGTTGGGAATTAATGGTAGCACAAGTAAAGATTCTATATTTAACAAGGATTCATTTCTAATAAGGTGACTAGCTTAATCACAAATATTCATTTATTAACAGTTCAAGTTTTATTCATCTTACATGTTCCTCTGACAAGATTTTTGATAGGATTTCAAGTAATTATATTTTGTCAATAACTGCTTTTCACACACATAATTATGTGTTGTTGTTTTAGCGAAAAGCAACACATTGGGCTATTGGCGCTCCGTCCATCGTGAGGAATGGAACACTAGATTTTAGTATTGTACGACCAGAAACTTACCTCTGACCCAACAGGGAACATAATTTTGGGTATCCTCATGCGTTGATTTATCGTTTCAAATAAAATAATTTATTTCTGAAATAACATTTTGGGAATGTATGGGACAATGTTAAAATGTATTCTTTTATCAAGAATTAAAATTTTACTAAAATTTATTCATATAATTCTGTGTTAATATTTACTAAGATTTCTTATCACTCCTTTGTCAAGGGTTTTGGTTTTGATGAAGATTCAACACGTGTTAATCACTACTAGAAATGAGAAAAGAAAAACCTAAAGTATTTATCTACAAGCTGTGCTGAAGTTTAACATATTATGAATACATACATGTAAAAACAATAAGAATAGCTAGTAAGAACAAATAAAAACGTAATAGATTCACGTGTTTAACGTATCCTCTTTCTGGCCTGGTGGTTAAGACACTCGACTCTCAGTCTGTGGGTCATAGGACAGGTAGTATGACTAGTTGTTCCCCCCTCTAGTTTATTACTTGAAAAGCCCCCACCGCCACCAACAATCGCTTATCAACAACAAAAACAAAACCAGCTCACTTCAAAATTAGGGATGGTTAGCGCAGCCCTCTAGTAGCTTTATCCAAAATGAAAAACAAACAAACTGATGAACCACATCGTATTACAGTTTAGTCAAAACAGGTTTTATGATTGTATATTTTATGTAGGTCATTCAACTCACTAGATAAACTTCTGTGGTTTAATTTGACACGCCCTCTATTTGGTCATAAAGTTGACTGCTGAAAACAAAATGATTGTTTCTTAGGGAAGGTTTGAGTATCTGTTGCCAGTTGAAACCTTTAGCATCTATTTATGTATAGAACTAATATCATGCGAAACTGTCTAGCATACCTTGGATCTTTAACTAATATCATTGTGAAACTGTTTAGCATCTCTTTGGATCTATAACTAATATCATTGTGAAACTTTCTAGCATACTTTGGATCTATAACTAACATCATTGTGAAACTGTCTAGCATACATTGGATCTATAACTAATATCAATGTGAAACTGTCTAGCATACCTTGGATCTTTAACTAATATCATGCGAAACTGTCTAGCATACCTTGGATCTTTAACTAATATCATTGTGAAACTGTCTAGCATACCTTGGATCTATCACTAATATCATGCGAAACTGTCTAGCATACCTTGGATCTATAACTAATATCAATGTGAAACTGTC